>NC_060910.1:19193480-19200980 GCF_014805685.1 Silurus meridionalis | reverse complement strand
TGTGTGTGTGTTTTGTCACCAGTGAGCGACCAGATACAGGGGGATTGTTGTCGAGTTGCAGCCAGCCATTAACTCCATCTCTGAACAACGTAACTTTGTACCACTGACCAATCACAAGAGAGTGTTTACTGATGATCTGCCCTGCTCCAGTGCCACAGTTAAACCTGCACACACACACGGTTATTTACAGAGCAGGGAAGTGATGAAGTAGAAACACTTTGTTATTGTACTTCAGTAGATTTTTCTGCTTTCAGTTTTTTTACTTCACTATTTATTTTTCAGACTTTTTACTTTCACTCATTTACATTTTAACAGAAAAATCTGTTCTTTCTTCTTCTCACATTTTCACACCAGACTCATTACTTTAGTTTTAATCTGTTTGGTGAATATTTTTTCTTCACTTCACTGTTTTCAGCACATCAACATGTTTCTCATCATCTCCTGTTTCTCACACCACAGATGTAGACTAGATTCTGAAGTTCACAGTGAGCAGACAGAAGGCAGTAAGAAGTCTGGGGTTAATGTGGATGAGACAGAGGGAGTCAGTGATGAGAACATGAGTGAGAAAAGAGACATTCCTGATTACATCATCATCATCATCTTTTCTCTGTTTGTGTTCTATATGGTGGATCTTTAGTCTGGATACATTCATTAGAGAACAACATTTGAGATTATTTTTGTATTAATATATTAATTAGGGCTGTTAAAATTAATGCAGCTTGCATTTCTGTTTGACCATTTTATAAAAAATATAAATCATTAAATATAAAAGAGGTGAAATAAAAACTTTCACAACACACGTTGATCCATTACGTCTTTACTCAGATATAAAATAAATCAATTATCTCCACCAAAAAATAATCAGTAAACATTTAATCAGTAAACATTTGTTTTTTTGATGCATCAAGTCTCAAATCAGCACCAAAATCCGCCATGATGTGCACAATTAATCCTCTGGGGGGCGACAAACACACTGCCGCGTTTTGTGGCATTTCTTCCTCATAACCCCGAAATGAACTCAAATTACTCATTCTAATCTGTAAAGGGTCTACTTTTATTTATTTGTATATACTCATAAAAGCAAAAAACATTGTGCTTTTGTAAAATATAGAAAACAGTCAGGGGGCGCTCTCTGCCCTCACTGTCATCTCTCTTCACAAACACATCAATAAAACAACGTGAATCTCAGTGTATATTTGACTTAAAGTCTTAATAAATATATGAATAGAAAACTCGACATGTCTTTGACATAAACCACAGTCACAGTCCGTATGAAATTTAGAACAGGTACAGTTTCTCCGGTATCACCTCATTTACCGTCCGTGTGGAAACATAGCAAAAGTTCAGTTTGGTGTCCTGATGATTTACTTCAAACATCATAATTAAATTTACAAGAATATTTAGTCTTCATGCTCTATGTTGTGTTTGATTTCACTAATAATAAACATACATTAGCATAAAGCATCAATATTTCTCCATTCACATGTTGATTAAAGTATTAAACAATTAAAAAGTATTAATTTATGGCACATTTATAACAAAAACACGTGTGATTAATCGTGATTAAATATTATAATTAACAGCTCTAATATGAATATGATGAGGTTCAGTTCCAGTGTGACACTAAAACAGGTGGTAATAATCACTAGTTTTTACTGAAGAACATGTCAGAACACAAACTTCTCAAACTTTCACTTGAGTGAAAAAGTGCAGTCAGAACTTCAGCTTTTACCAGAATCTTTAAACCATCAGTATCTGCACTTCTACTGAGTGAAGGAGGTGTGGAGGATGTGTGCCATCTCTGATTATTTTTATTTAGAGTTGTTGTTGTTGTTGGTAGAGGAGTTGTTAAGGGGAAGAGGAGTTGCTCAGAGGGTAAGGAGTTGTTGATGTGGTAGTGGAGATGTGGAGGGAGTAGTGGAGTGTTGATGTAGTGGAGGAGTGTTGAGGGAGTGGAGGAGTGTTGATGTAGTAGAGGAGTGTTGAGGAGTAGTGGAGTGTTGATGTAGTGGAGGAGTGTTGAGGAGTGGAGGAGTGTTGATGTAGTAGAGAGTGTTGAGGGAGTGGAGGAGTGTTGATGTAGTAGAGGAGTGTTGAGGAGTGGAGGAGTGTTGATGTAGTAGAGGAGTGTTGATGTAGTAGAGGAGTGTTGAGGGAGGAGTGTTGATGTAGTAGAGGAGTGTTGAGGGAGTGGAGGAGTGTTGATGTAGTAGAGGAGTGTTGATGTAGTAGAGAGTGTTGAGGAGTGGTGGAGTGTTGATGTAGTAAAGGAGTGTTGAGGGAGTGGTGGAGTGTTGATGTAGTAGAGGAGTGTTGATGTAGTAGAGAAGTGTTGATGTAGTGTTGATGTAGTAGAGGAGTGTTGATGTAGTAGAGGAGTGTTGAGGGAGTGGAGGAGTGTTGAGGGAGTGGAGGAGTGTTGATGTAGTAGAGGAGTGTTGATGTAGTAGAGGAGTGTTGAGGAGTGGTGGAGTGTTGAGAGAGTGGTGGAGTGTTGATGTAGTAGAGTAGTGTTGAGGAGTGGAGGAGTGTTGATGTAGTAGAGGTGTTGAGGAGTAGTGGAGTGTTGATGTAGTGGAGGAGTGTTGAGGGAGTGGAGGAGTGTTGATGTAGTAGAGGAGTGTTGAGGGAGTGGAGGAGTGTTGATGTAGTAGAGGAGTGTTGAGGAGTGGAGGAGTGTTGATGTAGTAGAGGAGTGTTGATGTAGTAGAGGAGTGTTGAGGGGTGGAGTGTTGATGTAGTAGAGGAGTGTTGAGGGAGTGGAGGAGTGTTGATGTAGTAGAGGAGTGTTGATGTAGTAGAGGAGTGTTGAGGGGTGGAGTGTTGATGTAGTAAAGGAGTGTTGAGGGAGTGGTGGAGTGTTGATGTAGTAGAGGAGTGTTGATGTAGTAGAGAAGTGTTGATGTAGTGTTGATGTAGTAGAGGAGTGTTGATGTAGTAGAGGAGTGTTGAGGAGTGGAGGAGTGTTGAGGGAGTGGAGGAGTGTTGATGTAGTAGAGGAGTGTTGATGTAGTAGAGGAGTGTTGAGGGAGTGGTGGAGTGTTGAGAGAGTGGTGGAGTGTTGATGTAGTAGAGTAGTGTTGAGGAGTGGAGGAGTGTTGATGTAGTAGAGGAGTGTTGAGGGGTGGAGGAGTGTTGAGGGAGTGGTGGAGTGTTGAGAGAGTGGTGGAGTGTTGAGAGAGTGGTGGAGTGTTGATGTAGTAGAGGAGTGTTGATGCAGTGGAGGAGTGTTTAGGAGTGGAGGAGTGTTGATGTAGTAGAGGAGTGTTGATGTAGTAGAGGAGTGTTGAGGAGTGGAGGAGTGTTGAGGGAGTGGAGGATTGTTGATGTAGTAGAGGAGTGTTGAGGGGTGGAGGAGTGTTGAGGGAGTGGAGGTGTTGATGTAGTGGAGGAGTGTTGAGGAGTGGAGGTGTTGATGTAGTAGAGGAGTGTTGAGGGAGTGGAGGAGTGTTGATGTAGTAGAGGAGTGTTGAGGGAGTGGAGAAGTGTTGATGTAGTAGAGGAGTGTTGATGTAGTGGAGGAGTTTTGAGGGAGTGGTGGAGTGTTGAGAGAGTGGTGGAGTGTTGATGTAGTAGGAGTGTTGAGGGGTGGAGGAGTGTTGATGTAGTAGGAGTGTTGAGGAGTAGTGGAGTGTTGAGGGAGTGGAGGAGTGTTGAGGGAGTGGTGGAGTGTTGAGAGAGTGGTGGAGTGTTGATGTAGTAGAGGAGTGTTGATGCAGTGGAGGAGTGTTTAGGAGTGGAGGAGTGTTGATGTAGTAGAGGAGTGTTGATGTAGTAGAGGAGTGTTGAGGAGTGGAGGAGTGTTGAGGGAGTGGAGGATTGTTGATGTAGTAGAGGAGTGTTGAGGGGTGGAGGAGTGTTGAGGGAGTGGAGGTGTTGATGTAGTGGAGGAGTGTTGAGGAGTGGAGGTGTTGATGTAGTAGAGGAGTGTTGAGGGAGTGGAGGAGTGTTGATGTAGTAGAGGAGTGTTGAGGGAGTGGAGAAGTGTTGATGTAGTAGAGGAGTGTTGATGTAGTGGAGGAGTTTTGAGGAGTGGAGGAGTGTTGATGTAGTAGAGGAGTGTTGAGGGGTGGAGGAGTGTTGATGTAGTAGAGGAGTGTTGAGGGAGTGGAGGAGTGTTGATGTAGTAGAGGAGTGTTGAGGGGTGGAGGAGTGTTGAGGGAGTGGAGGAGTGTTGAGGGAGTGGAGGAGTGTTGAGGAGTGGAGGAGTGTTGATGTAGTAGAGTGTTGAGGGAGTGGAGGAGTGTTGATGTAGTAGAGGAGTGTTGAGGAGTGGAGGAGTGTTGATGTAGTAGAGGAGTGTTGAGGGAGTGGAGGAATGTTGAGGTAGTGGAGGAGTGTTGAGGGAGTGGAGGAGTGTTGAGGGAGTGGAGGAGTGTTGATGTAGTAGAGGTGTGTGGAGGGGTAGTGGAGTTGTTGAGGGGCATTGGAGTTGTTGAGGGGTAGTGGAGTTGTTGAAGTGGTAGTGGAGTTGTTGAGGGGTAGTGGAGTTGTTGAAGTGGTAGTGGAGTTGTTGAGGGGTAGTGGAGTTGTTTAAGTGGTAGTGGAGTTGTTGAGGGGTAGTGGAGTTGTTGAGGGGTAGTGGAGTTGTTGAGTGGTAGTGGAGTTGTTGAGGGGTAGTGGAGTTGTTGAGGGTAGTGGAGTTGTTGAGGGGTAGTGGAGTTGTTGAAGTGGTAGTGGAGTTGTTGAGGGTAGTGGAGTTGTTGAGGGGTAGTGGAGTTGTTGAGGGGTAGTGGAGTTGTTGAGTGGTAGTGGAGTTGTTGAGGGGTAGTGGAGTTGTTGAGGGGTAGTGGAGTTGTTGAGGGGTAGTGGAGTTGTTGAAGTGGTAGTGGAGTTGTTGAGGGGGTAGTGGAGTTGTTGAGGGGGTAGTGGAGTTGTTGAGGGGGTAGTGGAGTTGGTAGAGGCTGTAAGATGTGAACGAGATGTGAAGGTGATCTGTACCAGAACTGACCTGTAGTGAAGTCTCCTTTGAATAAGAGCAAGAGACATGAAATCTCCTCGACCATCTTCATTTTCTCCACAGTACAACAACAGCCCATCCTCAGAGTCCGCCTGAGACACACACACACACACACACACACACACACACACACACACACACACACACACACACACAGGTTGCTTTTTATTATTACCATGATTTTACTAGCTGTGGACATTTAAAAAGAAAGATTGAGAATGTGCAGGTTAAAGAGTCTGACCTTCAACTCCAGAGTGATGTGGAAGATCTGGTAAGAGTTCTTTAGGGGTTCAAATGTCATGTAAGAAAATCCATAAAACCTTGGATACCTGATCAACAAACCTATGTAGAAAACACACGGCAGTCTCAAACACCATGTATATAAACACACACTCACACATAAGTACTACTAGCAGAGATGTATAAAGTACTAGAGACTCAGACTTGAGTAAAAGTACAAGTGCTCTATAAAATAGTGACTTGAGTAGAAGTTGAAGTGTCTTTAAGCAGCATACTTAAGTGGAAGTACTAAAGTATTCAACATTTTTTGTACTTAAGTATAGCAAGTAGTTTATTTTAAAATGTACTACACAAATACTGAAAGTAAAAGTACAAGTATTGTGTTATGTAGTTATTGCAGAAGGCAGTCAAAAGACATCATATTGTTTTGTTTGTTTTAAATATCTTGTGTTAAACAGGTTTGAAACAACGTTATGAAAAGAAAACCTCAATTGTGTCTTTTTTCTCCACAGCTGATTCCCTTCTTAAACTAATGTGCATCAAGCAGTCATTTTTTGGAACATTTTCTTTTCTCAACTTGTTAGCGCAACTAAAAGATCTCAAAGGCCAGTAGGCCACATTCAGGTATTTCTTATGTAAAAACAAAAGTGATTAGAAGACCTAAAAACACAGAGCTTCACTTTTTGTAAACAAACAGAAGAAGTTTTCCCCCTCCCACGAATGTCCTGAACTGGTGAAAGGCAGTTGGTGAATATGATCCCGAGGTGCACGAGAGGAAGTGCAGTGCTGAGCAGTCACGGGTGAAACGTCGTGCTAAAGTAAATGCACAGATAAACTATATGCTAATTGTGTGTTAATGTTGAGTTAACATTATACCAAGTCGTCCCAAATAAAACACTGCATGGGAAACGGCTTTGGTGTGTTAGCTGCAGTGCACTAGTACATTAGTTGCAGTGTTAGCTGCAGTGCACTAGTACATTAGTTGCAGTGTTAGCTGCAGTGCACTAGTACATTAGTTGCAGTGTTAGCTGCACATTAGTTGCAGTGTTAGCTGCAGTGCACTAGTACATTAGTTGCAGTGTTAGCTGCAGTGCACTAGTACATTAGTTGCAGTGTTAGTGTCAGTGCACTATGCTACACGCTATTGTAAACAAGCTAACGTTCACTAGATAAGTGATATTTTAATCACTAATATAACAGATTCATGGAAAATTACATTCAGTAATCAGCATTTTTGCCGCAACTAATTTATGAATGAGTCTAAATCAACTATATTAAAGAGAATCGCTTTATTTAAAGTGAATAAAATACACTAGTTAATGGAGTTGAACATTAAATTTGCAAATATTGTTCTTTTTCTTTTTTTTCTCTCGCACTATAACACTTTAAACCCTGGACAGTCACTTTAACTCTGGACTGCACGGCACAGTTCACTTTATACCACACCACACCGCACGTTCACTTTATACCACACCACACCGCACACGCTCACTTTATACCACACCACACCGCACGTTCACTTTATACCACACCACACCGCACCGTTCACTTTATACCACACCACACCGCACCGTTCACTTTATACCACCACACCGCACGTTCACTTTATACCACCACACCGCACACGTTCACTTTATACCACACCACACCGCACACGTTCACTTCATACCACACCACACCGCACACGTTCACTTTATACCACACCACACCGCACGTTCACTTTATACCACACCACACCGCACGTTCACTTTATACCACCACACCGCACACGTTCACTTTATACCACCACACCGCACGTTCACTTTATACCACACCACACCGCACACGTTCACTTTATACCACACCACACCGCACGTTCACTTTATACCACCACACCGCACACGTTCACTTCATACCACACCACACCGCACACGTTCACTTTATACCACACCACACCGCACACGTTCACTTTATACCACACCACACCGCACGTTCACTTTATACCACCACACCGCACCGTTCACTTTATACCACACCACACCGCACACGTTTACTTTAAAGACAATCACATTACTGTTTACTGTACATAAGCATACACTGTATATACAATTCTCCTATTTTTTTTATCTTTTTTCTTTATATATTTTATATTTTACGTAGTTTATTGGTTTTATTTATCTGCCTTCTCCCCCATTCCCTCATGCCGGTCAGTCGATAAAAGCATTTCACTGCATGTCGTACTCTGTATGTTAGTGCATGTGACAAATACAATTTTATTTGATTTTGATTTTTTTAATTGAGCCGCAGCCGCACACCTGACT
>NC_060910.1:19178480-19183480 GCF_014805685.1 Silurus meridionalis | reverse complement strand
GGCCGGGGATGAGTGAATAATGAGCCGTGGGCTGGGGATGAGTGAATAATGAGCCGTGGGCTGGGGATGAGGGATGAGTGAATAATGAGTAGTGGGCTGGGGATGAGTGAATAATGAGCAGTGGGCTGGGGATGAGTGAATAATGAGCCGTGGGCCGGGGATGAGTGAATAATGAGCCGTGGGCTGGGGATGAGTGAATAATGAGCCGTGGGCAGGGGATGAGTGAATAATGAGCCGTGGGCCGGGGATGAGTGAATAATGAACCGTGGGCTGGGGATGAGTGAATAATGAGCAGTGGGCTGGGGATGAGTGAATAATGAGCCGTGGGCAGGGGATGAGTGAATAATGAGCCGTGGGCCGGGGATGAGTGAATAATGAACCGTGGGCGGGATGAGTGAATAATGAGCAGTGGGCTGGGGATGAGTGAATAATGAGCAGTGGGCTGGGGATGAGGGATGAGTGAATAATGAGCCGTGGGCCGGGGATGAGTGAATAATGAGCCGTGGGCTGGGGATGAGTGAATAATGAGCCGCAGGTGTGCGGAGGTTTTGACAGCCGCCAAAGGGGAAAAAAAGACTTTACACTTTAAACAAAGTATAATATTTACAATATCCACACAGTAAAGTGATATATTGAGCGCTAAATAACACTATAATGTTCACAAACCGAAGTTTAAATGATGATAGATGCTCTCTCCATGAAGGCTGAGGCGAGACTGGAAGATCTTTTCCCTGGCTCCACTCAGACATACAGAAGAAAATAAATGAAGTACACTGCTGGACATTAACCAATCATTTGGGTCCTAAATAGTTTTTTAACACTTTAGTATGGGGGACACGTATTCACTATTAACTTTCACCTCAAACTCTTAATTTACTGCTTATTAGCTCTGAAGGTAGTGGTTGTAGTTGAGTGTAGGGATTAGGATTAGGATTATGGGATGCAGAATATGGTCATAAAGAATAAGGAGTAATAATAATAATAATAATAATAATATGTGCAGATGTTCATCACACTAATGTGTTACAGATTTTCTTTATATTTTACTAATTACATTTTTTATGATCGCTCCATATATAATCCTACAAACACTTGTGTATTAATAGATTATACATTATAAAATGTAAAAAAAAAAAAAAAAACTGCAATAGCAGGCAGGTGTTAAAAGCCACATCTGTTCTCACCTGTAAAGTTTCTTGCATCCTGAACATCTTGAATCTGCCCTGACAAACCGAGGCTGTGCTTCTTGCTCATTCTTCCACCATGTTTGTTTCCTGTCTCCACCTGTTAGGATGTGATGATTTATGATGTACCTTAATCTGAGCTGGACCCTGCGCAGTTCTAGGGGCAGTTCTTCTATTTCCACCTGTAATGAGGCTATCAGGGAAGATCTAAATGCACCGCAGCAAATACACAAAGTCTGATTATGAATTACCTCAATCTTTTTAACTAAAGTTTTGCTCGCAGAACCGTATATAAAACATCCATAATCAATGTTTGATCAAATCACAGCACAATAAATTTTTTTCAAAGACTGACATGTTGCCCCCCCCCCATGACAAGCACCTCAATACATTCATTCCTTTTTTACATTTTTCTATCAGTTTTTGAAGTTTAATTTTGAATCCATCCACATTCCTAAAAACCTTACTACCTCGACTTGTTCCAACTTATGCTCATACATTTCAATATTCAAGTTTGGGATATTCTCCTTCTTCGAAAAGCACACCACCTGCGTTTTTGCCACAGAAATCCGAAAGCCCCAATTATTCCCCCAAGTCTCCACCTCCTTTACTGCTTTTTGAGTTTTATTTTCTACAGATAGAACATTTCGTCCCCTCTTCCATTGTGCTCCATCATCAGCGTATTCCATTATCTACAGTATAATAAATATCATTGATCATTAGAATAAAAACAATAGGGCTGCACACACGTCCCTGGGGAGTTCCATTCTCAGTTGGAAGGATCTGAGATAACGAGGTCCCTACTCTAACCTGAATCGTTCTTCCAAATAAGAAACTCTTAATCCAGTTATACATCCTTCCACCGATTTCCAAACTTTCCAGTCATCAGGAGCTCTTCTTTCCACAGCACATCATAGGCCTTTTCTACGTCGAAAACACTCCCACTCATACTTCTTTATTCTTTTGAGCCTTTCGAATTTCAGATTCCAAACTCAATATTGAATCCATCGCATTTCTCCCTTTTCTAAATCCGCTCTGACATGCCGAAAAGACGTTTCTGCTTTCAATCACATACGTCAATCTATTCATAACCATTCGCTCCATAACTTTACACAGATTAGACGTCAGCACAAGAGGTCTATAGTTCATTGGTTGAGAGTGGTCTTTCCCTGGTTTGGCTATAGGCACTATTACACCGTGCTTCCATTCTGCAGGCAGATTCCCTGATTCCCATATTTAGTTAAAAAGTCTTAGAATCATACTCAAGGATACGTCTGATAAATGTGTTATCATCTCATAGCATACAGTATGTCGTCCTTGCCTGGAGATGTACGCTTAATCCCCACAAGTGCTCTCTTTAACTCATATAAATTAAACTCTGTGTCTAGACTACTTCCTGATGAGTTCTTCTTTTCATAGATATGAGGCTTCTCCCTACCTGTCTGTTCCCTATACCTCCTCATACTCTCTGATAGATTATCACTACTGTGAAAGTCTCTACTAACATCTCTGCTTTATTGCTACTTTCCCATCACTCACTAATACTGGTATAGTGCTACTTCTCAGAATCCCTCCCATCTTCATAATCATATTCCTAATCATAATCATAATCTAATTTCAATATCTTCTCCTATTCTATTACAAAAACCTCTCCAGTCTCTCCTCACTACTGCCTGTGCTCTCTTATAATTAATGATCTCACTTTTTGTGGTGTTTTATGGCGGTTTGGCAGACCAACGAAAAGGTGCATTACCGCCACCTATTGATCTGGAGTGTGGAGCGACCACAGAAAGAAAAATAAAATAAAATATCACCTAAATTCTATCTATCGTTCCTGTATTTTTAGGTCTTTAAATAACAATTCTTGAGCTCTCGATTGCTCGTACTTGCTTCCCAGCAGTACCTTTAGTGAGACCACTTCACCCCGGCTGTGTGTGTTTACATCTTTAATTTCTCATTAATCATTTCCACTGAAATACCTTCGATCTCTAGATCTCTTTTCTGCTGCTTTGACTATCATTTTGATTCTTTCTGTCCGGCTTTCAGTTTGTGCAGAACAGTTCATTACTTCAGCAATAAAAGTAACAAATGCAACTTTATCCTTAATCCCAACTTTCTCTTTAGTACTTTTCTTTGGCATTTCTGTCTTTTGTTGTGTGATTTCTTTACTTATTCTTCCAGATTCCACATTCTGTCCTACTTTTTTAAGAGCCTCAGAATACGACAATCCTTCCTGAATTCTAACATTGTGTGCTTGAACCGCATGTTTCCTCACACTGCCTCCTCCATATCCCACACTGTGATCCCCTCCACAATTACAGCACCTGGGTTGAACTTCATGCCTGCATTGTCAGTTCTTTTACGTCCTTACGTCATGACCTCATGCATATGCAAATATACACACTAAACACATTTAAATAAAGTCATGTCTATTGCATGAGGGCATTTATTAAAACATTTCCATTTAATATAAATTCTACTTGTGAAAGTGTCGTGATTTACTCTAATAATACTACATTTATTCCTTCCTTATATCAGCTGGTTCTAAGAAAAAAAAAGGAATCACATTTTTGTGCAGCATCCATGATTATGATCATACAAACATAAATAAATATAAAAGATACAGACATTTATCTCATTATAAAATTCTCAGTATGTGGGACGTGTCTGAAAGAAACGCTTCTTGATGCAGTACTGGTGACTGGAGAACAGCAGTGTGTGTGCTGCTGGGAATCTGCAGGTATGCGCATGCTCAGTGATGATCACCTGTTCAGCAGCATGTTCCAGTTTAATGTGTGTACTGTTGGAGAAACTGGAGAAGAACCCCATTCTCAGGAAATTGATTTATTTAGAGTCGGATAGATGCTTATACACATTCACAAGTGAGTAACGAGTCATTTTGTTGATTAGTGCTGATTTGAGACGTGAACTGTTTTGAACGATTCAGTCCGATTTGGTGAACCGGTTCGACCGATTCATTAAAAGAATCAGTTCAAATGAACGATTAGATGGAGACTGTGGTGAAGAAAAATCTTTAAACACTACAGAACACTGGAGAGTGAGAACTAACATGAGCACTGGAGTGTGTGATTATGACTGATGATCTTTCTACAGTTTTATACAGTCAGTTGAGATCATGGAACCAGGAGCTACTGAGCAACTCATAAAATATCTCAACATTTGAGAACATCACAGATCCAACACCAGCTTCTCCATGCCAGAGCCTTTACACACTCAAAGAGGTCCAGTGTCCAAACTCCACATGAAGTGGGATCCAATTGGCACTGGAACGTCTCCAGATGTTTCTGGATGTTTGCAGGAGGAACCTCAGGGTGTCTCGGGATGGGGAGAGAAAGAGAAGCAGTGGGGAGGAATTAGCGTAGCTGCTGTTCATGATATTAACAGCACAAGTTGATAATGTGATGTGATCAGATGTTCTGGAGCACAAGGTTATGATGTGATGTGTGTTATGTGTAGAACTCATTAAAAACAAGGAAAAGGAACCTGGGATTGTTTTTGTTGTTTTCTATAAGTTTGCTCAGGTGTTCAGCTCTAGCAGCTTTTAGCGCCCGTCTGTAGCTGAGCATACTGTCTTTATACGCGATTCTAAATACCTCCAATTTAGTTTCCTCCATTTTCTCTCCAGATTACGTGCTGTTCTCTTGAGGGCATGTGTATGACTATTATACCAAGATGCAGGTGCTTGTTCTCTAACCTTTTTTAACCGGATAGGGGCAACGGTGTCTAATGTGCTAGTGAGGATAAGGTCTATGTTCTTAGTTATCTCATCAAGATTATTAGTAGTTATGGGTTTAG
>NC_060910.1:19123480-19170980 GCF_014805685.1 Silurus meridionalis | reverse complement strand
ACAGGTGTACAGATGTGCAGGTGTTGTGTATACAGGTGTACAGATGAGCAGGTGTTGTGTATACAGGTGTACAGATGTGCAGGTATTGTGTATACAGGTGTACAGATGTGCAGGTGTAGTGTGTATACAGGTGTACAGATGTGCAGGTGTAGTGTATGCAGGTGTACAGATGTGCAGGTGTAGCGCATGCAGGTGTACAGATGTGCCAGTGCACAGATTCTGGATCTCACCTAGAGGAGGTGCCCAGTGCAGTGATGAGGGCCTGTAGGAGACCTCCAATGAAGACGAAGGGGTTTTTGCGTGTGACCAGGAAGTAGATGGTGGGTAAGACAATAGTGGCATGAATAAGCAGACCTACGATGACAGTGATTGTGTAGAGGCCTAAAGCGCCGCCCATTGCTGATAGGTCCTCCATCTCCAGGATTTTCCCAGCAATCAGGAAGAGGATCCCCACAGGAGCATACCTGCCCACAGGTACCCATTAGGACAATCAGCATGTGACATGAGCTGCTGGTGGTTTTATGATCAGTGTCACTTTAGAAGCAGATTACTGACACGTGTGAGTGCAGATAAAAGCACACGTGCCCACAGGTAATCACGGTGAAATGATCCACCTACCAGGAAGAAACCTTACATAACCTTACAAACATTACACTCTAGATGCTGGAGCATGTCTTTACAAAAAAAATTAGTAGATGCACATCAATATGCAGTGATGATTTTATCAACTTTTCCATAATCAAATCAATAAAAATATCAGGAATCTGCGTGAAATTATTCATAAACATGGGATTCGCTTCCATTGCTATGCTGATGACACACAGCTGTATATTTCAGCAAAGCCAGATGAGCGAGATCAGCTTAACAATGTTGAGGAGTGTGTAAAGGACATTAGACAGTGGATGCTTAATAACTTTCTTCTGCTCAACTCAGATAAGACGGAAGTACTTTTACTAGGACCACATGCAGCTAGAAGTAAACTTTCTGATTACGTAGCATCTCTGGATGGTGTTTCTGTCTCAGCATGTACGGCTGTCAAAGACCTTGGTGTGATTATTGACCCGAGTCTTTCCTTTGAGTCTCACGTGAATAATATCACCAGGATCTCCTTCTTTCACCTTAGAAATATTGCTAAGATTAGAAATATGATGTCGTTACAGGATGCAGAAAAACTAGTAGATGCTTTTGTAACATCTAGATTAGACTACTGTAACGCTTTACTGTCTGGGTGTTGGAGTAAGTGCAGAAATAAGCTTCAGTTAGTTCAGAATGCAGCAGCAAGAGTCCTCACTAGATCTAGAACATATGATCACATCAGCCCTGTTTTAATCATCTACACTGCTCCCAATTACATCTCACACTGATTATAAAATACTACTACTGACGATAAAGCACTTAACGCTCTCACGCTGCAGTATCTGAGTGAACTTCTGTACCAGTATGATCCTCCACGCCTACTTAGATCAAAAGGTGCAGGCTATCTGTTGGTACCTCAAATAATGAAGACTCCAGCAGGGGGCAGATGTTTCTCTTATAAACCCCACAGTTATGGAACAACCTTCCAATCAGTGTTCGGGACTCAGACACAGTCTCAGTGTTCAAGTCGAGGCTGAACACATATTTATTTAGTGGAGTCTTTAGTCAGTAGGTGTTTGTGAGGTAAAGGAGCAGATCTGAAGGGATCATGGATATGGAGTGTTTGGTAAACTGGGATATTTGGATGATGTCGTCTCCTCACTCTCACACGTTCACTCAGGTTTGTTGATGGTGGTGTGGTGGGTCGTCTCTTATCCCAGAGATCCCTCATGTCTGTGTTTCCTTCTGCTTCTCCCTTTTAGTTCTGCTGCTACAGTGAGTCTTGTCTCTAATTTCACCCTGACAGGTGGCAGAAGTACAAACAGCCCTGAATATATGAGGCACTGAATATATGAGGCACTGAATATATGAGGCACTGAATATATGAGGCACTGAATATATTTAGTTTACTCAGGTGAAAGTAAAGAAGTTTGGGCTCTGACATGTACTTATCCATTACTTCTACCTGTTTTAGTGTCACACTGGAAACTGGTTCTCACATCATATTAATATCAGAACAGTTTAGCAGAAAAACAGGAAAATCTGCTTCAGTACAGTAACGTATTAATAACGTATTAATAACGTAATAACGTAAAGAATTTGCACTTTGTTGCACTCCACCTCTGCACTCTGTTTATACTCTACACTATCTTTAACTTTCATATAACAATAAGGAGTCTTAATAATCTTTATCCTTCTCCCCCCTGTCCCTCCCCAGTGGTGTGGGATTTGAACTCAGGAACGTTCTGATGAGAAGCACTGCTCCCTCACAGTTCTGGTGTGTACCATAGTGCCGTGTGCACTGCTCCTCTCTCTGTTTTATTGCAGTGTAACTCTGTGATTATCTGGAACTGAGGTGGAACTGGGAATTGTTCTGCTGTGGGATGCTGTGATCTTTCCCCTGGAATCTGGCAGTGTTTTATAGTAATATACGAGTGTGGAAACCATGTGTTTGTAGTTAGTATTTGATTCATGAATATTGGTGGTTGCAGGTTATTATAATTACAGTTTGTATTCAATATTAAACTATAGTTGGGTTGAGGGTTAAGTTCCACCAGCCTGATGGTTCTGTCTTGTGTCCAGTGAAAAGGGGCGGGTCTATTTAGGCCTCTATGCTAGCATGCTAAAATGGTAACTCAAATTTAGAGTTCACTTTAAATGTATCATGTGTTTAAACCATTAGAGGTCTCCTTCTGAAAATAGTGACCTCTGACCCCACCCTTCCCACCTTCACATCTGCAAAGCAACGTGAGTTCCATTACCCCTGACCCCTGTAGCCACCAACAGGCCCCCCATTACCTTCTAACCCCACCTTCTGGTTCACTCACCACATGATGATGGCCACGAGCCTCATGATGGCCTCATTGAGACAGTCAAAAAAGTCCCTAAGGGGCCGGCCCTGCTCCTTCATGCTGCCTATGATGAGGCCGAAGCTCATGGAGAAGACGACCAGGCCGAGTGCGTTAATGCTGCTCACTGTGCCGAGTACCGGGATGTCCTCCTCATAACTCAACTCCTCATCCACACTGGAGGAGTTCACTGTGCTGTTCACCGACACCCTGACCGTCACTGTCCGCTTCCCCGTCTGCGTCTTAAACTACACACACACACACACACACACACACACACACACACACACACACACACACACACAGGAGAGAGAGATACAGTGAGGGACAGAGAGAGACAGACAGTAGTGTGTATATAAAGACATACATATCTTTATATATATTTATATATCCTTTATATTTTATATTCTTATATTTTATTTTATATAGTTTTTATACTTTATTTATCTGCTTCTTTTTCTTTTTCCCCCATCCTATTCCCTCATGCCGGACCGTCGTATAAAGCATTTCACTGCATGTCGTACCCTGTGTGTATGTATGTGATGAATAAAATTCGATTTGATTTGATTTGGTGTGTGTGTGTGTGTGTGTGTGTGTGTGTGTGTGTGTAATACCTGTTGTGTACAGGCCTGCACTAGGTTTGGAGGAAACATGTTTCTGTCAGAGAGAAAAAAAATAAAAAATAAAAAGGTTAAAAACTCTAATCAGTAAAGTGTGTATTAAATGTACGAGTGTGTGTGTGTGTGTGTGTGTGTGTGTGTGTGTGTGTGTACCTGATTAAGTCGAGGAAGGCGTCAGCAGCATTCACCTCCTCTAGTTTCTCCTGTAAGAGTGACTGTGGTTTGGCTCCTCCCCTTCCTGGCTGGATGATAACGACCATGACGATGCCGATGAAGACTGCGATGATGGTGGTGGTGGTGTAGTAGATCACAGCTCGCACACCCATCCTGCCTGACGCACGACTGTCCAGCGCAGCCATGCCTACACACACACACACACACACACACACACACACACACAACATAAATTGATATGTGTGTGTGTCTGTGTGTGTGTGTGTGAACAGGAGGATAACCATGATCTCACACACACACACACACACACACACACACACACACACACTGCGCTTTACCTTCCATTCTGACATCACCAACATGGCCGACCTCAAAATACAGCCCTCACATACTGCCCCACACTGCCCCACCCTGCCCCACACTGCCCTGGGTCACAGCACACAACGGCAATGCTGTAAATTAAGGTGTTTGTGTGTGTGGAGGGGGTTTAGGATAATAAGGTAAAAAGTTAAATGGGCAATGGGGCAAACACACACACACACACACACACACACACACACACACACACACACACACACACACACTTTCAAGCCTGGGAAAGCTCTGTGTTGGTCATTCTCGCACTCCTCTCATAAGTTTTGTATCCATGGTAACACCCCTAATAAAGTCTTATTCTAAAGACTATTAACAGATACACACACTCACACACACACACACACACACTCACACACTCACACACACTCACACACTCACACACACTCACACTTGTTGCAGTCATTTGGTAACGCAGGTTTAGAGATAATACGATAAGATTTCACCTAATGTGGAACAATCAGTGTGTGTTTGTGTATGCGTTTGTGCATGTGTTTGTGTAAGTGTGTGTCTGTGCATGCGCGTGTGCGTGTGTGTGTGTGTGTGTGTGTGTGTGTGTGTGTGTGCATCTGTTGGTAACTGAATGAGTTCTTTGTTTGTTTGCTCTATGGTCACTTCGACCCCTGACCTCATGCCTGTTTGAAGAAGGACACACACACACACACCCCACTGCTGCCCTACACACACATACACATACACACACACACACACACACACACACACACACTTCTGTAGTTAATTTAAATCTAGACATTTTTTTATTCTTTATAATGTTACACAAATTTTATTAACAGATGTGCTGCAGGGAAAAACTCTAGTGTGTGTGAGTGTGTGAGTGTGTGTGTGAGTGTGTGCGTGTGTGTGTGTGTGCGTGCGTGCGTGCGTGTGTGTGTGTGTGTGTGTACTCTGTACCCAAACCATGTTGTGTGCATTGGATAACACCATTATGTTGTGTTAGATATTAGATGGTGTCTGTGTGTAGCTCTGTCAAATGTGTAGTGTAGTGTAGTGTCTTCTGTGTCTAGTGATGTGTAGTGTTGTGTAATGTATGTAGTGTTGTGTAGCGTGTGTAATGAGAGTAATGTTGTGTAATGTGTATAATGTGTGTATCTGTAGTGTTGTGTAATGTGTGTAGAGTTGTGTAGTGTTGTGTAATGTGTGTAGTGTTGTGTGATGTGTGTAGAGTTGTGTAGTGTTGTGTGATGTGTGTAGAGTTGTGTAGTGTGTAATGTGTGTAGTGTTGTGTACCTGTAATTAGACTGGACACCAGCAGGGGGAGCACTAACATCTGCAGCATGCGCATCAGCAGCTCTCCGGGAAACGAGAAGTACTTCACCTGCCGATACGACAGCTTATAGGGACGCAATCCAAACCCCAGAACAATACCTACAACACACACACACACACACACACACACACACACATCACTCACATCCTGTGTGTGGAGTTGAAATAAATGTAAAGAAGGTGATTTCAGGTCTGTTGAGTTTGTAATGATGAACTGAGATTTGTAGGAGAAATGACGGCTGTATATAAATATATATTAGTTATTAAATATAAAGATTACAGAAGTGTGTACAGAGTCATTCAGCAGATTAATATAAAGGTAAATAAGGGATATAACGGATCACACACACACACACACACACACACACACACACACACCGATGATGACCGCGGCGATGGTGAGGAGGACGAAGGCGTTTTTCCTGAGGCAGGATCGTACGTCTTTAGCGCCGAGGTTCTGCACGGCCTTCCGTGCTCGGATCGATCTCTCGGTCATTCTCTCTCTGATCTGCTGAATCCGTCCTCCAGGACGCTGAGTCTCACCGTTACTCTGAGTCATAGCAGCTTCTCCAATCTCTCTGAAACACACGGACCATAAAAACATTCTCTTTAAAACACAACACTTTACTCATCACTGCCCGAGAATACTTTAGAACTTCAGAACGTTCCATGCGTAAGGCTCTGTATCTCTTCAGCTCTTCGGTTCCTCAGAATGTTCCAGAAGTTCACATTTCCTCAACAGGATCTGGAACTTATTAGTTCCTCTAAGGATTCAGCAGCATGCTCAGTCTTTGGCGAGTTCTAGAATCTTTTAGTTTCTTAGTAGGTTTGAAATTAAATCCACAGACGCTCTGAACACTATTAGTTCTTCAAGCAGTTTGAAAACGACTTCATTCTTCAGAAGAAGCTGCCACTCGATTTTATTTACTTTTGTCTCTCAATAAAGTTTCAGCACAGGCTGTGATTTAACACAACAAAGGGTAGTGTGGGTTTCAGGTCACTGGCCATCAGGTGAGCAAGAGGACGCTGTGTTCAATAATCTCAGACCTTCTGCACATAGATAACCAACCTTTACACTACAGTCTCCCTACAGTCTCACTGCTCTACACTACAGTCTCACTACTATACATTACTCTACACTACAGTCTCACTGCTCTACACTACAGTCTCACTACAGTCTCACTACTATACATTACTCTACACTACAGTCTCACTACAGTCTCACTACTATACATTACTCTACACTACAGTCTCACTGCTCTACACTACAGTCTCACTACTATACATTACTCTACACTACAGTCTCACTGCTCTACACTACAGTCTCACTGCTCTACACTACAGTCTCACTACAGTCTCACTACTATACATTACTCTACACTACAGTCTCACTGCTCTACACTACAGTCTCACTACAGTCTCACTGCTATACATTACTCTACACTACAGTCTCACTACTATACATTACTCTACACTACAGTCTCACTGCTCTACACTACAGTCTCACTACTCTACACTACAGTCTCACTACTATACATTACTCTACACTACAGTCTCACTGCTCTACACTACAGTCTCACTACAGTCTCACTGCTATACATTACTCTACACTACAGTCTCACCGCTCTACACTACAGTCTCACTACAGTCTCACTACTATACATTACTCTACACTACAGTCTCACCGCTCTACACTACAGTCTCACTACAGTCTCACTGCTCTACACTACAGTGTCACTACTATACATTACTCTACACTACAGTCTCACTGCTTTACACTACAGTCTCACTGCTATACATTACTCTACACTACAGTCTCACCGCTCTACACTACAGTGTCACTACTATACATTACTCTTCACTACAGTCTCACTGCTCTACACTACAGTCTCACAGCTATACATTATTATACACTACAGTCTCACCGCTCTACACTACAGTCTCACTACAGTCTCACTGCTATACATTACTCCACACTACAGTCTCACCGCTCTACACTACAGTGTCACTACTATACATTACTCTACACTACAGTGTCACTACTATACATTACTCTACACTACAGTCTCACTGCTCTACACTACAGTGTCACTACTATACATTACTCTACACTACAGTCTCACTGCTCTACACTACAGTGTCACTACTATACATTACTCTACACTACAGTCTCACTACTCTACACTACAGTCTCACTACTATACATTAATCTACACTACAGTCTCACTGCTCTACATGACAGTCTCACTACTATACTTTACTCTACACGACAGTCTCACTACTCTACACTACAGTCTCACTGCTCTACACTACAGTCTTACTACTCTACACTACAGTCTCACTACTCTACATTACTCTACACTACAGTCTCACTACTCTACACTACAGTCTCACTACTATACATTAATCTACACTACAGTCTCACTGCTCTACATGACAGTCTCACTACTACACATTACTCTACACTACAGTCTCACTACCCTACACAACAGTCTCACTACTATACATTACTCTACACTACAGTCTCACTACTATACATTAATCTACACTACAGTCTCACTGCTCTACATGACAGTCTCACTACTATACATTACTCTACACTACAGTCTCACTACTCTACACTACAGTCTCACTGCTCTACACTACAGTCTCACTACTCTACACTACAGTCTCACATACACTACAGTCTCACATACACTACAGTCTCACATACACTACAGTCTCACTACTCTACACTACAGTCTCACTACTCTACACTACAGTCTCACTGCTCTACACTACAGTCTCACATACACTACAGTCTCACATACACTACAGTCTCACCACTCTACACTACAGTCTCACTACTCTACACTACAGTCTCACTGCTCTACACTACAGTCTCACTGCTCTACACTACAGTCTCACTGCTCTACACTACAGTCTCACTGCTCTACACTACAGTCTCACTACTCTACACTACAGTCTCACATACACTACAGTCTCACATACACTACAGTCTCACTACTCTACACTACAGTCTCACTACTCTACACTACAGTCTCACTACTCTACAATACAGTCTCATATACACTACAGTCTCACATACACTACAGTCTCACATACACTACAGTCTCACTACTCTACACTACAGTCTCACTACTCTACACTACAGTCTCACTGCTCTACACTACAGTCTAACTACTCTACACTACAGTCTCACTACTCTACACTACAGTCTCACTGCTCTACATGACAGTCTCACTACTATACATTACTCACACTACAGTCTCACTACTCTACACTAGTCTCACTACTCTACACTACAGTCTCACTGCTCTACACTACAGTCTCACTACTCTACACTACAGTCTCACTACTCTACACTACAGTCTCACATACACTACAGTCTCACTGCTCACACTACAGTCTCACTACTCTACACTACAGTCTCACACTACAGTCTCACTGCTCTACACCACAGTCTCACATACACTACAGTCTCACTACTCTACTACAGTCTCACTACTCTACACTACAGTCTCACACTACAGTCTCACTGCTCTACACTACAGTCTCACTACTCTACACTACAGTCTCACATACACTACAGGCTCACATACACTACAGTCTCACTACTCTACACTACAGTCTCACTACAGTCTCACTACTCTCTCCAGTCTTGCTGTACTTCTACAGTCCACATGTTCTTCTTTACACATTTCATTTGTTCTTTCGTTAAACACTCTTTTTCTATAGGTTAGTTCATTATGTAATTATTTGTTTGTTAATTTATATATTTCACAGACTCCACATGACCACCATCATTTTTACTATTATTATTGTTGTCATTATTATTATTATTATTAGTGTTGTTGTTGTTGTATTTACACTAATGTATTGTTTGCATGTTGATGGAATAACCTCCTTATTTAGGATAAAATCATTCGGGTAATTAAACTAACAGACACACACTCTTTCTCTCTCTCTCTCTCTCTCTCTCTCTCACACACACACACACACACACACACACAGAGTCACTCTTTATATGCCTACGGCTCCACGTGTGCTAGAACCACTGCCAGGACCATACACACACACACACACACACACACACACACACACACACACACAGAGTAAGTACTTACGGAAGTGAGGTCCTGCAGGCTGAAAGGTGGAACAGTGATACGCTCTGAGAATTTGTGAGTTAAGAGAAAGAGAAAAAATGTGAGAGATCAAGAAAAAGTCAAAGAGTGGGAGGGAACATTTCCTGGTGGGTGTGTCCTACACTACACAGATGAACCAATCAAATAACTACAGAGTGGAGGGAAGAGTAAAGGAGGTGGAGAGAGAGAGAGAGAAAGAGAGAATTAGAGTTTCCATAAAAAATACACAATATAAATTATAAGGGAAAGTGTGTGTGTGTGTGTGTGTGTGTGTGTGTGTGTGTGTGTGTGTGTGTGTGTGTGTATTTGCTCAGACACTTGTGCAGTTAAAGTTTTTTCATAAAAACTTACGTGAGAAAATTAACCATGAATCAGATAAGAAACACACACATACACACGCAGGGACACTAACACACACTCACTCACACACACAGGCACTATCACACACAGTCACACAGACACAAATACACACACTGATGAAGTGTGTGTATGTGTGTGTGTGCACACTTGGATACTCACAACCACACACACACACACACACACACACACACACACACACAATCTCTTCTTCTTTTTTGTTGATAATCATGTTTTCTGGTGGGTGTGTGTGTGTGTGTGTGTGTGTGTGTGTGTGTGTGTGTGTTTGTTTATAGCTTTTGTCTCCTACAACAGTAACATCTGTTTTTAAACATGATTTTTCTGCGGCTTTTTCACACTTAAACGTGTTTTTAATGTTTGAATATTTAAATTTATGCATGTGATTTAATTATTATACAAAATGAATGAATTATAATCCAGATGCTTAAATCTTTACTTATCAACAAAATATCGGTGTATTTTAAGCACGGTTGTCAATTTTCATTAAAAACAATATAAATTTAGATTTACACAATTTAGTCTTGTATACGCAAATGTTTTTGTTTACAAAAAGAAAACCCCAGAATGAGAGAAAGAAGAAAATCCGCCATTCCTTCAACACGCAGCACGAGGAGCTGAAAATCTCGAAATGAAACTCAATATGTGCCTTTTGCCTTTTTTAATTACACTTTTATACATGAATTCCCTGAATTATGGTTTTATATCATTATAATAACAAAACAGCTTATTTTAAAATAATAATTATAATAATTTATCTGATTATTCAATCGGAAAAAAGAATCGTAAAATTAATAAAGGATTAAAATAATGGTGAGTTGCAGCTCTACACTGATCTGAGCTCAGAGCTGAACTGCACACGCGTGCACTACTGAACAGAAGGTTCTAGAACTACAGCAGAAGGTGGAAGGCAGAGGAGCCTGAACTCCTGCAGAACAACAAAAGCTGAAACTGAAGAGAAACAGAGCTGAAGATGAAATGAGTCTGAGGAGCCGCAATTACAGCCGAGTTCTGGAGTGGTGTGTGTGTGTGTGTGTGTGTGTGTGTGTGTGTGTGTGTGTGTGTGTGAGTGTGTGTGAGTGTGAGAAAGATCTGGAATCAGTGTTGGAGTGTATGAGCCGGCTGATCTCCGATCTCCATTCAGAGACTGAGGTGTGTGTGTGTGTGTGTGTGTGTGTGTGTGTGTGTGTGTGTGTGTGTGTGAAGTCAGACCGTGGGAACAGGGTGATACAAAGGCCAGAGCACAAAGCTGCCCTACAGCCGCCCTGTTCCCACTGCCCTGCTGCCTCATGGGGGCAAAAAGAGACGAGCAGATCACATCACCTGCCCCACATACAGTTCCATCCCTTGGGGATATCCCACAATGCACTGGGAGACTGCTCCGCCTGCTCACCTGTTTACCCCTCAGGTCACCGAGCCCACGCAGAGGCAGGAAGGTGACGGATTCTGCACTAGAGCTCTTCTCTTTTAATCATTCTATCACTAATTACATTTACAATGCCCTCCACAATTATTGGCACCCCTGTTTAAGATGTGGTCGTGGACTTCAAAAAATTCTCCTTTTTGTTAAAACAACATAGAACCCAAATGCAAAAAAATCATGTGTCCCACAATTATTGGCACCCCTAACAATTCCTCTGAAAAAAATTTTTTTTTATATATTTTTCTGTAGTTGCTAAGGTTGGTCAGGGTATCTAGGGACTTTTAATTAGTAATTCATGATTTCCTGTTTCCCTGGGGTATAAATATGACGTGACACAGAGGCCTAATTCTCTTACCCATTTGTCAACATGGCAAAGACAAGAGAACACACCATTCAAGTAAGGCAGATGTGTGTCGACCTTCATAAGTCAGGCAATGGCTACAAGAAAATAGCCACTCGCCTTAACTTGCCGGTATCTACAGTCAGAGGAATCATTAAGAAGTTTAAAACAACTGGAACAGTGACAAACAAGGCTGGAAGAGGTCCCAAGTTTATCTTGCCACAACGCACAGTGAGGAGGATGGTAAGAGAAGTAAAAAAATTTCCCAAGCTCACCGTCACAGAATTGCATCAAAGAGTGGCATCTTGGGGTCACAGAGTCTCCAAAACAACCATCAGACGCTCTCTACATGCCAACAAGCTGTTTGGGAGGCATGCAAGGAAAAAGCCTTTTCTCACTAACACTCACAAACGTAAACGTCTGGAGTCTGGAGCTAAGCGGTACTGGGACTTCAACTGGGATCGTGTGCTTTGGTCAGATGAGACTAAGATTGAGCTTTTTGGCAACAAACACTCTAAGTGGGTCTGGCGTAAAACAAAAGACGAGTATGCCGAAAAGCACCTCATGCCCACCGTGAAGTATGGTGGAGGATCTGTGATGCTGTGGGCCTGTTTCTCTTCCAAAGGCCCTGGGAACCTTGTTAGGGTGCATGGCATTATGAACGCTTTGAAGTACCAGGATATTTTAAATAAAAACCTGATGGCCTCTGCCAGAAAGCTGAAGATGGGTCGTCATTGGGTCTTTCAGCAGGATAATGATCCAAAACATGTGGCAAAATCTACACAAAAGTGGTTCAGCAGTCACAAACTCAAGGTCCTCCCATGGCCATCTCAGTCCCCAGACCTCAACCCAATCGAAAACCTGTGGGACGAGCTAAAAAGAAGAGTGCATAAGAGAGGACCCAGGACACTGGATGATTTAGAAAGATTGTGCAAAGAAGAATGGTCAAAAATCCCTCTCTCTGTGTTCTCCAATCTTGTGAAATGTTATAGGAGGAGATTAAGTGCTGTCTTGTTGGCAAAAGGAGGTTGTACAAAGTATTAACATCAGGGTGCCAATAATTGTGGGACACATGATTTCAAGTTTTTTTTTTTTTTCTAAATGTGTGATTTTTTTACCACCAAAGTTATGTACTTAAATAAAAGGTTGGATTTTTCTCTTTTTTTGCATTTGGGTTCTATGTTGTTTTTAAAAAAAGGAGATTTTTCCACAGACCACATCTTAAACAGGGGTGCCAATAATTGTGGAGGTCCACATCACTGCAGTGTTCTGATTGGCTGAGAGTCAGTGAAGTGTGTTCTGATTGGCTAAAATACAAACTCACTTGCTCACTGGATCCCATGGAAACTGTGATTAAACAATAATGTTAATCCTCTGTTGTGTCATAAATCTCCTGACCGTAAGATGTCCTGTGGTGCCCCTCGATTACACACACACACACACACACACACACACACACACACACACACACACACACACACACATACACGGTTGTGTAAATGATGAATTTCAGCAGTAACACTAAACAGGCAGTGATCTGGTGCAGGAGGAACAATAATACCTAAAAGACGTTTCTTTGGTTTCTGATGTTCTGCTCAAACTTCATCCTTTCAGCACAAACAATAAGAACAGAGACAAACAGAAACAGAGACAACCAGAAACAGAGACAACCAGAAACAGAGACAACCAGAAACAGAGACAAAGAAGAGATTGATCTGTGTGCAGTGGTGGATGTGCACAGACCTGCAGGGGGGCAGAAGGACCAAAAAGAGCATCAAAAATATTACTTCAATAAACATAACCGAATGTATTTTTGTACAGATTGTAACGTATTTATGAAATGACCTGTATTTAAATCAGTATTTCGTCTATCTGCTGTGTTTTTAAATATGTGAATGACGTCATCAGGATTAATTGGAACGTCTCGCTCACTGGAGAGCAGCAGAAGGTCAGAAAGCCTTCATTACACACACTTCAAAGACTGGATTTCACAGGTTTTAACGTAGAGAATGACCTCTGACCTGTAGAAGTGGAGACAGGAATGTTGGAGAAATGTTTAGGAGTTGAGAAAGAGAGAGAAAACAGACTCGATCTCATTGTCTTTTAGGCACTTTAGCATTTCCTGCACATTACTTTTGGTGAAGGAGTAGGATGCATGAAACACTAAGTTCTGTGAAGATCTTCTCTTCCTCAATCCTGTAGAACGTACTAACTGTTCTGACGTTCAGCATCACCAGGTTCTACTGCTTTTGTTCATTTGGATGCTCCTGTCAGACTGTGTGAGCATTTGAGGATAACGCCAGATAAACTATTCTCCTTTCCTTTGAATCGTCTGAGCATCTCTTGAGTAATGGTGTCCAAAAAGGTGTAGTACAACAGCCGTGTTCAGGAGAACTCCTTCAAATTCTCAGGGTGATGGTCTTCTCCTGTTGACTTGGAACTGTACTTAGACCTTGCAGGTATTTTTCTGGGTCTTGACTCACCAGGTATTTTGTCAGGAAACTCAGTTCCAGCAGCCTCAGGACGCTCCTTTCTTTTCCAAAAACAACCTTCAATTCACTTTCTGTCCTCAGTTCTTGAAGCCTTTTTAGCACTCGTTCCACCAACAACTTTTGCATTTGTATAAATGGAGCATGATGCTTGCTGGAAGAAGACAAGAAATTGTAGAGCCTCTCTTTTTCATTTTGCCTCTAAATTCCAGCCTGCAGCCGCTTGTAACCAGAACTCATGTCGGCTGCACCGTGTAGCCTCGGCTCCAGATATTTTCAGCATTCAACCCATTTTGTGAAAGAAGGGACTTCACCACTTCCTCCAAGTTCTGGCCAGTGGTTGATTTAACCTGACACACGTGATGAAACGCTCCTTTATGTGCATGTCCTGGACGAACCGGACCACAAAGGATACTTGCTCGGAGTGACACATCTGTAGTTTCATCCAGAAGATTCGAAAATATCTTGGCCTCATTAATCTCTTTCAGAATGACGTTTCCCACTCGTGTTCCAGGAGATCGTATCAGGTCATTTTGGGTCCTGCTGGATAAAAGTGTCTCCTGTGACTTCTTCTTTTGGGATTGAGGGATCTGTAAACGCTCTGTGTCTGAGGACACGGTTATATTCTGCTAAGAGGTGCACAAGCTCGAGGAAGTTTCCTCTGTTAGAACTGGTGCTGCTTTCGTCCCGTCTCGTAAACACCAGTCCTCGTCTTTCCAAATATACTGTGATGTCTATTAAGCGAAACAGGATTTCCCTGTTCTTCTGTCTTTCTTTTTCATTGTGTGACCCACATTCTGCAGCCTGAGCTTTAAAAGCTTTAGCTAAAGACCCTTTTTTTTGTAGTTGGCCCACCTCACCATACTGATCATATGGGCTTCAGTGGCTGAATGCTCATGGATCTTCTCAACAGCCTTCCTCCAGTTCACAACTCCACTTGTTCTCCATGCAGTCCTGGCTTTAAACACGTCTTCTGTCAAAAAGAGACGACAACTGAACAGTGCATGGCGTCTTTTTCCAGAGAATACTCCAGAGAATACTCCAGAGAAAACTCCAGAGAAAACTCCAGAGAATACTCCAGAGAATACTCCAGAGAAAACTCCAGAGAATACTCCAGAGAAAAGTCAAGAGAAAACTCCAGAGAAAACTCCAGCCATCTGTCACCAGCGTACCACTGGCTCTGAAAACACCGTGCCTGTGGATGTTCTGGAAAGCCGGCTACTGGCTGACGTGGCCCACGAGAGCAGCACAACTGTGTGTAGTCACTATGAACCTGTATTTGAAGCTGATCAACATGAGCTGGTCTGTTGGAAACTGTTGGTTAATGTCTTGTTCACTTGTACCCTGAATCTGGTATTCAGTATCTGCTCCTGCAGCTCCTTCCTCTGTTATCTCTCCATCCTTTTCTAGACTCATCTCTTCCTGTACCTCCCTTTCCATCTCTTCCTCTTCCTCTCTGAGACTAATGTCTCCTTGTACCTCCTCACTTTCTTTCTCATTGGCTCCAACATCTCCTTCATCTTTCTCACTTGTCTCAACTGCTTTCCCTTCAATCTCTTCATCACTTTCCTTCTCTGAACTGCAGCTCTCTATGAGGAACTAATGGACATGTAGTGAATGGAATTAATGGGGACTCGATTCTGGACCCCACTGGTTTCAATAAATGCACAAAACAAATCGTGTAAATATTCAACAGAAGAAAGTCAAACAGAATTCAAACATAAAGATGATTAAATGAGAGAATAATCAATTTGGGTGATTTATTCATTGAACAAAAATGTCAAGTATTGTTTAGACTGTAATATGAGTAATAGCTTACTAGCTTAAAAACAACAACAAACAAACAAACAAACAAACAAACAAACAAACAGTAGCTTCATCTTTATTCTCTCTCCTCAGCAAACTTGTAAGAGGGATGAGAGGCGACTTTAGCTGCATCAGAGAGTTCCTGGTGTTTTTTTCTTTTCATCCTTTCTTTCCTTGGCATTCTATTAAATGTGTTGATGGACAGAATGCACACATCAAGCAAAAAGGAGGAGAGGATGATGAGAACAGTGAGAATCAATACGTTTAGTGGTGTTGATGTTGTAAACTGTATGTGTATTAGATGGATGAAGCGTTCGCTCTCATTAAATCAGAGATATAAATGTGTTGTATGTTTGAGTTGGACGTGGAATTAGATTTAATTTCACTAAATGCATTTCCTCGAGTAATGACATGAGCACATGCTAAACTATGCAGCGCATATTAATGGCCTTGAATAATAAAAAACATGTTAATGTCAGAAACGTGACAACAATCGAGTAATACTTATATTATAATTAATCAGAAGTCCCGTGTTACCGTGTCCGCTAAGTTTACACCAACATTATGGTAGAATAAATGTCCATTTAACACGTGACCTGCTGCTGCTCCTGTTCTGAAGACTCGCGGCTGTAAAACGCTGTGAAGATCAAACCGCCTTCTGCTCCACCTCTGCCTAAATACAATTATTATTATATTATTTGTGTTCATTCTTTTGTTACTGGTAAATGGTATAGAAGTGTATTGTTATTTATAATAATAACACTACTAATAAGAGAGAGGCACTTTACACTTTTAGACAAAAGGGGCAGGAGCTTGAGGGGAACCAGACTCATGAGTGAACCTCCTCCTCATGTCCATGTTTTACAGATAAACCATGTTACGGTGCAGTGTACTTCAGTATCCAAAGTAGTGATATAATGATCATTTTTATCACAAGATTCTTCACTTAATCACCTCAGTTTCTGTGTAAAGACTCGAATGTGACTCTCAGCACACTGATCTATTAATAGAATGAGATTGAAATAGAAACACTGATTGATTTCTATTATAATGATCATGAAGACAAAACCTTCTTTAATAAAACGTGTAAACGAGGTCACGTGTGTTGTGGTGAGTTCCAGTCTGGAGTTTCTTCATTATTTATTCCTCTCTAAATGTTCTGCTTGATGTTGAACTGATGCTGAACTGGATGTTGGTGATCAGTAGATCAGGGGTGTAGTCATCATTTCAAAAGTGGGGATGAAATGTCTGGTGTGACCTGTTTGTTTTTTTCAGTAACCCTTGTGTAAATGACAGGTTTTATTTTTAATCATACTTTTTTTTGCTTTATGATTATATATGATTATAAAACAGAAAGAAATACAGAAATACAACAACTTGCCACTGGGACAGGACCCTTAAAAGCACATCTTTGTACCTTATTTACCCCAAAAATGTATAGTTGTACATTAAGATACACACTGGTACTGTAAGGTAGTAATAGGATCGTTCCTATCAGCATACTGTAACGTCTCCCCTGTCATCTCCCCTCATTCACCGGACTACATTACCCATCATCCTTTGCACCCCATCATCCACCATGTTTGTTTCCCGTCTTCACCTGTCTGTTCACCTGGGACTCTATTTATACTCATCACCACTGTCTTCACTCAGTGTCTGTTATCGTCTTTACTCGGTTGTATGTGTGTGTGTGTGTGTGTGTGTGTGTGTGTGTGTGTGTGTGTGTGTGTAAGATTTACCTGCTTCTTATTATTAAAATCACATCTTTAATGTTACTATTCGTGTCCTCGTGTCTCAGTGTCCTCACCGTGACACACAGAGTTACACCTGCTGTACAATCTCACTTCAACATGATCTTTATTCTTATAAGAAGGGTTTTGATAAAACACTTGTTAAAACTAAAGACTTTATAAAAGAGTTTAAGGAAAATACACAGAAAAAAGCACATTTGTCCAAGCAGCTATTTTTCATTATAATCCTTTAAAACATGCTCATTATTCAACAAGAGCAACAGGCGGAGTTACAGGTGGAGTTACAGGTGGAGTTACAGGCAGAGTTACAGGCGGAGTTACAGGCAGAGTTACAGGCAGAGTTACAGGCGGAGCTACAGGCGGAGTTACAGGCGGAGTTACAGGTGGAGTTACAGGCAGAGCTACAGGCGGAGTTACAGGCGGAGTTACAGGTGGAGTTACAGGCAGAGTTACTAAACATTGTGCAACACAGTTCGGATCCACGTGCAACTTACACTGCGTGACTTTTTTGTAAAAAGGATTGAAGCGGTTTTTTGCCGCTTTGAGCTCATCAGAACCGAATGTTGGATCGCGCGCGAGCTACAGTACCAGGGCGCGTAATGATCACGTGACAAGTGAGTGACTGCCATGGATACGTGAACGTCATGTATAGACTATCTTGTCTCTTTGAATTTGTTGTTGTTGTTGTGTTTTATGGCGGTTTGGCAGACCAACGAAAAGGTGCATTACCGCCACCTACTGATCTGGAGTGTGGACCACAGTAAGGTGGAATAATAAAATAAAAAATAAAAATAAATAAATAAATAAAAATTAATAATAAAAAATATTCTATCGTTCTGTATTTTTTAGGTATTTAAATAACAATTCTTGAGCTCTCGATTGCCCGAATTTGCTTCCCAGCAGTAGCATTAGAGAGATATTGTCCATTCCTATCCATCCTAATTTCTGTATTAACTGAAATCTGTCTCTTTCATATGCAGGACATTTATCTAATACGTGTCACACTGTTTCCGGTCCCCCCACACTTCTCACATTCACCTGATTCATGCTTTCCCATTCTAAAGAGACTATGGTTCCTTTAGTCCCACTATTCCATAACTCCTGCCATCTTTTACATACTTCAGATGAAATCACTGCCTTGTATTCAGCTTTAATTTTAAATCTCACTGCATTTATATACGATGCTCCATTAAAACCTCAACATGTCGTGAACACACACTCTCCACTTAGAAAATGAGGGGGACGAATTTACTTTGTGTAGCAACTACGCCACCCCTTCGAAAGGAATTCGAAGAGAAAGAAACCTGTTTAGAGCATGGGCCCAAAAACGTAACCCTTCAGATGGCTAAGGTACAAAAATGTATTGCAAAATAGGACAGAAAATAATATACATATTTAAACACCTAAACATAAAATTATTGATACCAGTAGCTCATCCAGAATTAGTCTCAGCTTTTAAAGAGATTAACAGCCAGTTTAACTCTCTCACTATGATGACTGCTTTCGTTGCGTGCAGCAAACCTTTAGGCATAGGGGACATCCCTCTTATATTAAACACTCAAAAGGCAATAACCACAAAAGAAAACACAGCAAACTTAAATCCCATACACAAAGGCATGCACACACGCACACAAAATACAAGCACCATGAGTTAAGCTGGCAGCATAAGGCTGGGAAGGTATCATCAATAAAAATAAAATAAAAACCAAAGCCCCGGCCAACCGGACTCGTACACAAACAATTCACACGATACACGTGCTGCCACCATGCTGCCACGTGCTGCCACCATGCAGCACACTCCTGAGACCGGCCAACCAGGGGACCAAACAAAAACAACACAGGAGAAACAGCTAATGATAAATCTAAAACACAAAAACACAAAAATTACCAACACATCATTTGCTTCAAAACACAAAACATTTAAAACCATGGTTACCAACTGCACACACTTATTTAATTAAAATATTAAATCATTTACCTTCATTGGCAGACAGCAGATATAACAATCAGTTAATGTTCCAGCATTTATCCAGGTCTGAATCAAAACACATTCCCAAAGAGAAATAAAAATAATACCTTTCATGCCATCGTATTTACACAAATAGAACAAAGCCCATATATTTACCCACACCAGCAGCTGTCAACATACACAGTCAGCGTTACTCAATTTATCTGCATCTGAATAAATAAAAACAATTTTCCCATACAATCAAAATAAATCCCTCTAAATAAACAAATTAAACAAACTAAAGCAACAAACTTGGCCCACCTCCTCTGGGGCGCCTTCAAACACACCCAAACAAAGCAGCACTATTTCCCATGTGCTTTTAAAACAGGACCCACATTTCGAGGCCTCTTGCCCAGTGCCTGCTTAAAAAGTCTTGGGATAATTAGCTAACCACACCCCTACTGGTAGGTGCTTGCCTGGCTACATTCATGTAAAAAGTGTGTGGGACATGTCCCCCGCGTCCCCTGTGTAATCTACACCCCTGAAGTAATACATGTACCACTAACTGGCACTGGTGGTTCCAGCTCGAATAGCGCCCCCTGGGTGACCCACAGCACGAGCCAACATCTCCCCATTGATGAGTTTCAGCATTGAGAAGCTCATCTCTGCTTCAGCTTCCTTCACTGGATGAGTGAAACATGTTCTCAGTCCACAAATTTGGAGACATTTCTGAGCTTCATTTCATGTAGAAAAATTACCCTAAATACATTTATTACATTTATTACATTATTATAACGTCATTGTGCACAACTGATCAAACTCTCAGAACCAAGAACCATAAACTCCTTGTGTAATTATAGCACTAAGATACATACAGCATCTATAATCTATAATCATCATCTATAATCTATAATCATCTATAATCTATAATCATCATCTATAATCTATAATCTATAATCATCATCTATAATCTATAATCTATAATCATCATCTATAAAGCATCTATAATCTATAATCATTATCTATAATCTATAATCTATAATCATCATCTATAAAGCATCTATAATCTATAATCTATAATCTATAATCATCATCTATAATCTATAATCTATAATCATCATCTATAATCTATAATCTTTAATCATCATCATCTATACAGCATCTATAATCTATAATCATCATCTATAATCTATAATCTATAACCCTTATAATATATGATTTAATATAAACGAGTCTTTAAGCAGCACTGGAGATTCTCATTACTGACCTCAGATCAGGAAAAATCACAGAAAACCATCACATCATCACCTCAATAACAGGAACAGAATCAGAACGTGCAGTTTATCTCCACTCCAGCAGGACATCATAAATCTCTGAATTCATTTTCAGATTGTTCTAGTTTTCAATTTTTTAAAACATAAACCTCAGTGCAGTTTAATCACCACATTCACACACTCATAAATCATTTTCATTTATAGATTTACTCAATCTTTTAAATCAGTCCAAATATCAGAGCATTTTAGAGAGACAGAGACTCATCACAATAATTATTGAAAAGATTGAGTACAGCTATAAAAGAAATGTTTTGAGCGTGTGAATGTGGTGATTTAAAAGCACTGATGATGTTTGTGTGTGTTTGGTGAAGATTGTACAGTAGAACGAGCTGAAAATGAGTTCAGTGTGTTCAGTGTCACTCTGAGTAAAAGATCAATGATATAAATCAGTAAATATTTAAAGGAAGTTAAAATAAATGTGATTTGCTTTTACTGAAGTCTCAAACACCATACAGTAAAGATGTTTTAAGAGTGTTTGAATATGATTCCCTGATTATATAAATATTTACACCACAAACACAAAGAAAAGTGCAGTTTCACAATGCAGCTGTTTAACCGCAGTCCAGCAGATCCTGTAGCAGGTCTTTTCAGCAGGTCCTGTAGCAGGTCCTGTAGCAGGTCCAGTCAGCAGGTCCTGTAGCAGGTCCAGTAGCAGGTCCAGGCAGCAGGTCCTGTAAGGCTGGAATTGTTCTGTTGCTACACACATTATGATAAAGTAAATACTATACATTAGCAGAAAACAGAATAACTTAAGTGATAAACTGTTATTAGTTTATTTCATGAAATGCATCAGCCTTTACTATAGATATAGAGCTGCATACACACCCTTATCTTTTACACGTTCCCCTACTTCTATCTTCTTTTTTCTGAATTGGGTTCCTGAAGGTTCAGACCAGGGGTGTCCAACTCAGGCCCGCGGTGTAATTATATTTGGCCCGCGAGTTCATATCAAATGTGTATTAGAGCTGGTCCAACAGTGTATAACGCATACACCGCTAATACTACAAATCCAATTAGTAATTAGTGCGTTGACGCGTCAGTCGAGACCGCTGAAAAACTCCGCACTGAAAAACTCTTCACTGAAAAACTCTGCACTGAAAAACTCCGCACTGAAAAACTCTTCACTGAAAAACTCCGCACTGAAAAACTCCGCACTGAAAAACTCCGCACTGAAAAACTCCGCACTGAAAAACTCTGCGTACTCAGCGTTGAATTTACATGGAGATTTTCCGACTTTGAAGCCCAGAAATGCAGATTTGATCTGCTCAGTAATCCGTTTGTGGTTGACGTGGAAAGCGCATCAACCAACCTCCAAATGGAGCTGATTGAACTCCAGTGTAGAGACACGCTCAAGTCAAAGTAGGACTCTGTGTGTGCTGCACAGTTTCCATGTTTCCTCCCCGACACACTGCTCCAACTCCGTGTCCAAGCTGCTCAAATCCTCTCTGTGTTCACCAGCACATATCTGTGTGTGTAACTGTTCTCTTTAATGAAGATGAACAAAACACCACTCAGGAGTCTCACTGATGAACACCTTCACTCAATCCTGAGGATTTCCTCAGCTCAGAGCCTAAACCCAGACATGAAGCTCAGCTCAGAGTCTAAACCCCAGACATGATGCTCAGCTCAGAGTCTAAACCCAGACATGATGCTCAGCTCAGAGTCTAAACCCAGACTTGATGCTCAGCTCAGAGTCTAAACCCAGACATGATGCACAGCTCAGAGCCTAAACCCAGACATGATGCTCAGCTCAGAGCCTAAACCCAGACATGATGCTCAGCTCAGAGCCTAAACCCAGACATGATGTTCAGCTCAAAGCCTAAACCCAGACATGATGCTCAGCTCAGAGCCTAAACCCAGACATGATGCACAGCTCAGAGCCTAAACCCAGACATGATGCTCAGATCAGAGTCTAACCCCAGACATGATGCTCAGCTCAGAGCCTAAACCCAGACATGATGCTCAGCTCAGAGTCTAAACCCAGACATGATGCTCAGCTCAGAGTCTAAACCCAGACAAGATGCTCAGCTCAGAGCCTAAACCCAGACATGATGCTCAGCTGAGAGACTAAACCCAGACATGATGCTCAGCTGAGAGACTAAACCCAGACATGATGCTCAGCTCAGAGTCTAAACCCAGACATGATGCTCAGCTCAGAGTTTGTTAAAACATGCTAAAGTTTGTTTCCATATGAAAACATTACACATCTGGAGACAGAAAACATGCACAATTACAGTCAATTTTTCAATAAATATTGAGTTTGGCCCGTGACTTCATTCTAGTTTTCAATTCTGTCTCACTGTGAGTTTGAGTTTGACACCCCTGACCTTTATTTCAATCCATAGTTTCATTTCCCGCTTTTTTGCTTCCCCGTTGTTTGTTGTTTTAATTTTTTAATACCTCAAAATAAACACTTTCAAGTGGATTTTGAATCCTTTAGTCGCCCACACACACACACACACCCCACTTACACAACATGACTTAATACCTGTTGCGTGGTGCCGTCTGTGAGGTGACGTCACATCCAGGGAGGGGGAATCGAAACTAAACGAAACGAAATTGAAATTCAAAACTTAAAAAGAACCAATCAGGTTAGAGTATTTTTGGCGCGAGCTGGTAGCGCGCGCTGACGCGAGCTTCTGTCTACGTCTCGGGTAAAGTGTGAAGCGCGCGCGGGTTCTGTTCTGAGGTAAAACATTTAATTATATTACAGCAAATTCTCCTGTTTCTACACTATTACTCTTTATAACTCTTTATACACTCTATTACTCTTTATAACTCTTTATACACTGTATTACTCTTTATAACTCTCTATACACTGTATTACTCTTTATAACTCTTTATACACTGTATTACTCTATAAAACTCTCTATACACTGTATTACTCTATAAAACTCTCTATACACTGTATTACTCTATAACTCTTTATACACTGTATTACTTTATAACTCTCTATACACTGTTTTACTCTATAAAACTCTATACACTGTATTACTCTTATAACTCTCTATACACTGTATTACTCTTTATAACTCTTTATACACTGTATTACTCTATAAAACTCTTTATACACTGTATTACTCTATATAACTCTCTATACACTGTATTACTCTATAACTCTTTATACATTGTATTACTCTATAAAACTCTATACACTGTATTACTCTTATAACTCTTTATACACTGTATTACTCTATAAAACTCTCTATACACTGTATTACTCTATAAAACTCTTTATACACTGTATTACTCTATAAAACTCTATACACTGTATTACTCTATAAAACTCTATACACTGTATTACTCTATATAACTCTCTATACACTGTATTACTCTATATAACTCTCTATACACTCTATTACTCTATAAAACTCTTTATACACCGTATTACTCTATAAAACTCTATACACTGTATTACTCTATAAAACTCTTTATACACCGTATTACTCTATAAAACTCTCTATACACTGTATTACTCTATAAAACTCTCTATACACTGTATTACTCTATAAAACTCTTTATACACCGTATTACTCTATATAACTCTCTATACACTGTATTACTCTATATAACTCTTTATACACCGTATTACTCTATAAAACTCTCTATACACTGTATTACTCTATAAAACTCTCTATACACTGTATTACTTATAAAACTCTTTATACACCGTATTACTCTATAAAACTCTATACACTGTATTACTCTATAAAACTCTTTATACACCGTATTACTCTATATAACTCTCTATACACTGTATTACTCTATATAACTCTTTATACAATCAGACATTTCTATAAAACTCTCTATACACTGTATTACTCTATAAAACTCTCTATACACTGTATTACTCTATAAAACTCTTTATACACCGTATTACTCTATAAAACTCTCTGTACACTGTATTACTCTATATAACTCTCTATACACTCTATTACTCTATAAAACTCTTTATACACTGTATTACTCTATATAACTCTCTATACACTCTATTACTCTATAAAACTCTATACACTGTATTACTCTATAAACTCTCTATACACTGTATTACTCTATAAAACTCTATACACTGTATTACTCTATAAAACTCTTTATACACTGTATTACTCTTTATAACTCTCTATACACTGTATTACTCTATAAAACTCTTTATACACTCTATTACTCTATAAACTCTATACACTCTATTACTCTTTATAACTCTCTATACACTCTATTACTCTATAAAACTCTATACACTGTATTACTCTATAAAACTCTCTATACACTGTATTACTCTATAAAACTCTCTATACACTCTATTACTCTTTATAAAACTCTTTATACACTGTATTACTCTATAAAACTCTCTATACACTATATTACTCTATAAAACTCTATACACTGTATTACTCTATAAAACTCTCTATACACTGTATTACTCTATAAAACTCTCTATACACTGTATTACTCTTTATAACTCTCTATACACTGTATTACTCTATAAAACTCTATACACTGTATTACTCTATATAACTCTCTATACTCCATAACACTCTCTGTACACTGTATTAATCTATAAAACTCTTTATACACTGTATTACTCTATAAAACTCTATACACTGTATTACTCTATATAACTCTTTATACACTGTATTACTCTATATAACTCTCTATACACTGTATTACTCTATAAAACTCTTTATACAATGTATTACTCTTTAAAACTCTCTATACACTGTATTACTCTATATAACTCTCTATACACTGTATTACTCTATAAAACTCTTTATACACTGTATTACTCTATATAACTCTCTATACACTCTATTAGTCTATAAAACTCTTTATACACTGTATTACTCTATATAACTCTCTATACACTGTATTACTCTATAAAACTCTCTATACACTGTATTACTCTATAAAACTCTCTATACACTGTATTACTCTATAAAACTCTTTATACATTGTATTACTCTATATAACTCTTTATACACTCTATTACTCTTTATAACTCTTTATACACTGTATTACTCTATAAAACTCTTTATACACTGTATTACTCTATAAAACTCTCTATACACTGTATTACTCTTTATAACTCTCTATACACTGTATTACTCTATAAAACTCTTTATACACTCTATTACTCTATAAAACTCTTTATACACTGTATTACTCTATAAAACTCTTTATACATTGTATTACTCTATATAACTCTTTATACACTCTATTACTCTTTATAACTCTTTATACACTGTACTACTCTATAAAACTCTATACACTGTACTCTATAAAACTCTTTATACACTCTATTACTCTATAAAACTCTTTATACACTCTATTACTCTATAAAACTCTTTATACACTGTATTACTGTCAGCCCGCTTGAGCACTTCAGGTATTACCGCCTCAACCACAGAGGAAACGCCCACTCCCAACCAGCTGCACGGATTTGGTGTATGATTTTCTGGCACTTATAAGGACGCCTGAATCCTTCAGTCAGTGCCAGATTGTCTTTAGGCTTGCCCTGAGCACTCTCCAGCGTATTCTGTTTTGTTTGTTTGTTCTTTTGTTTGTTTCGTTGTCTCTGACCTGAACATTCTGTCCTTCGGTTTCGGCTCGCGCTGAACGCGCTCTGGTTTCCGGCTCGGCTCTGCTCTGCTCTGCTCTGCTCGCGCTGAACGCGCTCTGGTTTCCGGCTCGGCTCTGCTCTGCTCTGCTCTGCTCTGCTCTGCTCGCGCTGAACGCGCTCTGGTTTCCGGCTCGGCTCTGCTCTGCTCGCGCTGAACGCGCTCTGGTTTCCGGCTCGCGCTGAACGCGCTCTGGTTTCCGCTCGAATCCTCACCCCTTCGCGCACATCGGCTCTCTGAATCGGCTCTCTGAATCGGCTCTCTGAATCGGCTCCCGGAATCGGCTCCCGGAATCGACTCCCTGAATCGACTCCCTGAATCGGCTTCCCGATTCAGCTCTGCACAGCCTTTCTCCCTGCTCCTTTTGCATCTGCCTTGGATCCTATAACCCTAACTTTCTGACAGAACAATCTGGCCAACATGGATCCCGTGGATGTACCTGCCTCTAGCGCCGCTTTAACGGCCTTGGCTCGCCAACAAGCGGCGCAGGAGCAACAAATCCAGAACCTCTCTACTGGCGTGCAGGAAATCATGGGATTTTTGCGACACGCTTTTGGCGACCGCTCACCACAGGTGCTTTGCCGCCATCATCATCTGCTGCTCCGGCCCGGCAGGCCCCTGCTCCTCCTATCGCCCCTTCAGCCATGCGTGAGCCTCAGCTCGCGCAGCCAGCCCGGTTTTCGGGCGACCCTGACTCCTGCCGCTCATTTATTATGCAGTGCGACCTGATTTTTAGCATGCAACCCTCTCAATTCGGTACAGAGCGCCCAAGGTGGCCTACGCCATTTCCTCCTGTCAGGCCGAGCCCTAAGGTGGGCCACTGCGGAGTGGGAAAGCCGATCACCCAACTGCGGATCGTTCACCGGCTTTTCTGCGGAACTCCGAAGGTCTTCGCACGCCCACGCCACGCCAAGATGCCGCCCGCTCCTGGTCTCGGCCGCACAGGGGCAACGCCTGTTGCGGAGTACGCGGCTGAGTTCGGACCCAGGCCACTGACAGCGGATGGGATCGCATCGCGCTTTATGACACTTTCCTCCAGGGCCTCTCCTCTGCTGTTAAGGATTTAACTTGCCGCCGTGATCCACCCGGGATCTGGATTCGCTGATCTCCTGGCTACGCATCGATCGGCGCATAAGGGAACGCCGAGCGTGGTTACCCAACTCAGAGCCTAGGTCCTCACAGTCCTTTAACTGCGAGCGGTTCCTCCTCGTGTTTCGGGTTCTGGCACCCGTTCTTTCTCTCCGCCACAGGCCATGGAGATAGGACGCCACCACCTGACCCCGCTGAGAAGGAAAAACGTCGGTCTCTGGTCTTTGCCTCTACTGCGGAGGTAAAGGGCACATGGCCGCATCCTGCCCAGTAAAGGCAAGGCTCGTCGGTAATGGAGGGAGCACCCACGAGCCGCGCCCCGCTCCTCCAAACCCACTATCTTGGTCCACCTCCAGGTTGGCCCCGATGGCACGGAGTTGGCTGCCTCGTCGACCCGGGGCTGATGCCGAGTTCATCGACCTCAAGCTTGCCCAGCAGCTGCTGGTTCCCATGGAGCCCCTGCCTGAAGCTCTGCTGATCAGAGCCCTGACGGCAGCCTTTGGGCCGGGCCACGCACCGCACTAGGCCTCTGCTCATGTCAGTGGGGAACAACATCGGAGTGGCTTTCCTTCCTGGTCATCTCCTCTCCCAAGCCCCCATTATGCTCGGGTTCCCTTGGCTTCGGAAACACAACCCACGTGTTGATTGGATGACAGGGCGTATTCTTGATTGGGGTGTGCATTGCTTCGGCCACTGTCTTGCTCTTCCTCCACCCAAGCCACTGCTGGCTGTCACTCCCGAGCACTCCGATATGGCGTCGGTTCCTGAGGTCTATCATGGCCTTGCGCGTGTTCAGTAAGGCCTTGGCTACCTCCCTGCCTCCCCACCGCACTCGACTGTGCCATCGACCTGCATCCCGGAGCCAGTCCCCTAGGGGGCGCCTGTATCAGTTATCGGCCCCGGAGAGGACTAGCATGAACCAGTATATCCAGGAGTCTCTGGCAGCAGGGATCATCCGACCATCCTCCTCCCCGGCTGGTGCGGGTTTCTTCTTTGTCGAAAAGAAGGATAAGTCCCTACGCCCATGTATTGACTACCGGGTCTTAATGCGATCACTATCCGGAACCGCTACCCCTTGCCGCTTATGGCCTCGGCGTTCGAACTCCTGCATGGTGCCACGATCTTCACTAAGCTGGATCTACGCAACGATACCACCTGGTGCGTATCAGGAGGGGATGAATGGAAGACCGCCTTCAATACCCCAGCTGGTCATTACGAGTACCTCGTCATGCCGCTCGCCTAACCAACGCCCGGCCGTCTTTCAGGCTCTGGTCAACGAGGTCCTCCGTGACATGCTTAATACGTTTGTGTTTGTCTACCTGGATGATATCCTGATCTTCTCCTGCTCCATGGACGAACACATCCGCAGGTGCGTCAGGTCTTGGAGAGACTTCTCAAGAACGGGCTTTATGTTAAACCTGAGAAATGTGAGTTCCACACCTCACAAACCTCGCTCCTGGGATACCTGCTTTCCGGTAATATCCGGATGGACCCTGCCAGGGTCCAGGCTATCCGGGACTGGCCGACCCCACCTCCCGCCGCCATTTACAAGGTTCTTGGGCTTCGCCAATTTTTATCGCCGTGTAGAAGGGCTATAGTTCGGTGGCGGCGCCCTCCACCTCCTGACGCCTTCCTCCGCTGCTCTTCTGGGGCCCTGAGGCTGAGGAGGCTTTTCTGGAGCTTAGCGGCGATTCACGGAGGCGCCCATCCTCATCTTTCCTGACCCGGCTCGGCAGTTCGTGGTTGAAGTTGACGCCCGTGTGGGGTGGGGCAGTGCTCTCCCAGGTCTGCCCTGAGGATAACCGCCTGCATCCTTGCGCTTTTTTTCCAGGCGCCTTAGCTCCTCTGAACGTAACTACCGGTGGGTGAGAGGGAGCTCCTGGCTGTCAAACTGGCCTTGGAGGAATGGCGCCATTGGTTGGAGGGTGCGGAGGTCCCTTTCTGGTCTATAAAACTCTCTATACACTGTATTACTCTATATAACTCTCTATACACTGTACTCTATAAAACTCTCTATACACTGTATTACTCTATATAACTCTCTATACACTCTATTACTCTATAAAACTCTTTATACACTGTATTACTCTATATAACTCTCTATACACTCTATTACTCTATAAAACTCTTTATACACTGTATTACTCTATATAACTCTCTATACACTGTATTACTCTATAAAACTCTTTATACACTGTATTACTCTATATAACTCTCTATACACTGTTACTCTATAAAACTCTTTATACACTGTATTACTCTATATAACTCTCTATACACTGTATTACTCTATAAAACTCTTTATACACTGTATTACTCTATATAACTCTATACACTCTATTACTCTATAAAACTCTTTATACACTGTATTACTCTATATAACTCTCTATACACTGTATTACTCTATAAAACTCTTTATACACTGTATTACTCTATAAAACTCTTTATACACTGTATTACTCTATAAAACTCTTTATACACTGTATTACTCTATAAAACTCTATACACTGTATTACTCTATAAAACTCTCTATACACTGTATTACTCTATAAAACTCTATACACTGTATTACTCTAAAACTCTCTATACACTATTACTCTATAAAAATCTTTATACACCGTATTACTCTATAAAACTCTCTATACACTGTATTACTCTATAAAACTCTTTATACACTGTATTACTCTATAAAACTCTCTATACACTATTACTCTATAAAACTCTCTATACACTGTATTACTCTATAAAACTCTTTATACACTCTATTACTCTATAAAACTCTCTATACACTGTATTACTCTATAAAACTCTCTATACACTGTATTACTCTATAAAACTCTATACACTGTATTACTCTATAAAACTCTCTATACACTGTATTACTCTATAAAACTCTCTATACACTGTATTACTCTATAAAACTCTCTATACACTGTATTACTCTATAAAACTCTATACACTGTATTACTCTATAAAACTCTTTATACACTGTATTACTCTATAAAACTCTATACACTGTATTACTCTATAAAACTCTCTATACACTGTATTACTCTATATAACTCTATACACTGTACTCTATAAAACTCTTATACACTGTATTACTCTATAAAACTCTCTATACACTGTATTACTCTATAAAACTCTATACACTGTATTACTCTATAAAACTCTTTATACACTGTAGTTCTCTATAAAACTCTCTATACACTGTATTACTCTTTATAACTCTTTATACACTGTATTACTCTATATAACTCTCTATACACTCTATTACTCTATAAAACTCTTTATACACTGTATTACTCTATATAACTCTCTATACACTGTATTACTCTATAAAACTCTCTATACACTGTATTACTCTATAAAACTCTTTATACACCGTATTACTCTATAAAACTCTTTATACACTGTATTACTCTATATAACTCTCTATACACTCTATTACTCTATAAAACTCTTTATACACTGTATTACTCTATATAACTCTCTATACACTGTATTACTCTATAAAACTCTTTATACACTGTATTACTCTATATAACTCTCTATACACTCTATTACTCTATAAAACTCTTTATACACTGTATTACTCTATATAACTCTCTATACACTGTATTACTCTATAAAACTCTTTATACACTGTATTACTCTATATAACTCTATACACTCTATTACTCTATAAAACTCTCTATACACTGTTTTACTCTATAAAACTCTTTATACACTGTATTACTCTATAAAACTCTTTATACACTGTATTACTCTATAAAACTCTTTATACACTGTATTACTCTATAAAACTCTTTATACACTGTTACTCTATAAAACTCTATACACTGTATTACTCTATAAAACTCTCTATACACTGTATTACTCTATAAAACTCTTTATACACCGTATTACTCTATATAACTCTCTATACACTGTATTACTCTATATAACTCTCTATACACTCTATTACTCTATAAAACTCTTTATACACTGTATTACTCTATAAAACTCTCTATACACTCTATTACTCTATAAAACTCTTTATACACTGTATTACTCTATAAAACTCTCTATACACTGTATTACTCTATAAAACTCTTTATACACTCTATTACTCTATAAAACTCTCTATACACTGTATTACTCTATATAACTCTCTATACACTCTATTACTCTATAAAACTCTTTATACACTGTATTACTCTTTATAACTCTCTATACACTGTATTACTCTATAAAACTCTATACACTGTATTACTCTATATAACTCTCTATACACTGTATTACTCTATATAACTCTCTATACACTCTATTACTCTATAAAACTCTTTATACACTGTATTACTCTATAAAACTCTCTATACACTGTATTACTCTATAAAACTCTATACACTGTATTACTCTATAAAACTCTTTATACACTGTATTACTCTATAAAACTCTCTATACACTGTTACTCTATAAAACTCTTTATACACTGTATTACTCTATATAACTCTCTATACACTCTATTACTCTATAAAACCTCTATACACTGTATTACTCTATATAACTCTCTATACACTGTATTACTCTATAAAACTCTCTATACACTGTATTACTCTATAAAACTCTTTATACACTCTATTACTCTATAAAACTCTTTATACACTGTATTACTCTATATAACTCTATACACTCTATTACTCTATAAAACTCTTTATACACTGTATTACTCTATATAACTCTCTATACACTGTATTACTCTATAAAACCTCTATACACTGTATTACTCTATATAACTCTCTATACACTCTATTACTCTATAAAACTCTTTATACACTGTATTACTCTATATAACTCTCTATACACTGTATTACTCTATAAAACTCTTTATACACTATTACTCTATAAAACTCTCTATACACTGTTTTACTCTATAAAACTCTTTATACACTGTATTACTCTATAAAACTCTTATACACTGTATTACTCTATAAAACTCTTTATACACTGTATTACTCTATAAAACTCTCTATACACTATTACTCTATAAAACTCTATACACTGTACTCTATAAAACTCTCTATACACTGTATTACTCTATAAAACTCTTTATACACTGTATTACTCTATATAACTCTCTATACACTCTATTACTCTATAAAACTCTTTATACACTGTATTACTCTATAAAACTCTATACACTGTATTACTTTATAAAACTCTCTATACACTGTATTACTCTATAAAACTCTATACACTGTATTACTCTATAAAACTCTATACACTGTATTACTCTATAAAACTCTATACACTGTATTACTCTATAAAACTCTATACACTGTATTACTCTATAAAACCTCTATACACTGTATTACTCTATAAAACTCTTTATACACTGTACTACTCTATAAAACTCTCTATACACTGTATTACTCTATAAAACTCTTTATACACTGTATTACTCTATAAAACTCTCTATACACTATATTACTCTATAAAACTCTTTATACACTGTATTACTCTCTATAAAACTCTTATACACTGTATTACTCTATAAAACTCTCTATACACTATATTACTCTATAAAACTCTTTATACACTGTATTACTCTATAAAACTCTCTATACACTGTATTACTCTATAAAACTCTATACACTGTTTTACTCTATAAAACTCTATACACTGTATTACTCTATAAAACTCTATACACTGTATTACTTATAAAACTCTCTATACACTGTATTACTCTATAAAACTCTATACACTGTATTACTCTATAAAACTCTCTATACACTGTATTACTCTATAAAACTCTCTATACACTGTATTACTCTATAAAACTCTTTATACACTGTATTACTCTCTATAAAACTCTTATACACTGTATTACTCTATAAAACTCTCTATACACTGTATTACTCTATAAAACTCTTTATACACTGTTACTCTATAAAACTCTTTATACACTGTATTACTTATAAAACTCTCTATACACTGTATTACTCTATAAAACTCTTTATACACTGTATTACTCTTTATCTCTCTATACACTGTATTACTCTATAAAACTCTTTATACACTGTATTACTCTATAAAACTCTCTATACACTGTATTACTCTTATAACTCTCTATACACTGTATTACTCTATAAAACTCTCTATACACTGTATTACTCTATAAAACTCTTATACACTGTATTACTCTCTATAAAACTCTATACACTGTATTACTCTATAAAACTCTCTATACACTGTATTACTCTATAAAACTCTATACACTGTATTACTCTATAAAACTCTCTATACACTGTATTACTCTATAAAACTCTTTATACACTGTATTACTCTATAAAACTCTATACACTGTATTACTCTATAAAACTCTTATACACTGTATTACTCTATAAAACTCTTTATACACTGTATTACTCTATAAAACTCTTTATACACTGTATTACTCTATAAAACTCTCTATACACTGTATTACTCTATATAACTCTTTATACACTGTATTACTCTATAAAACTCTCTATACACTGTATTACTCTATAAAACTCTCTATACACTGTATTACTCTATAAAACTCTTTATACACTGTATTACTCTATAAAACTCTCTATACACTGTATTACTCTATAAAACTTTATACACTGTATTACTCTATAAAACTCTTTATACACTGTATTACTCTATAAAACTCTCTATACACTGTATTACTCTATAAAACTCTATACACTGTATTACTCTATAAAACTCTTTATACACTGTATTACTCTATAAAACTCTCTATACACTGTATTACTCTATATAACTCTATACACTGTATTACTCTATAAAACTCTTTATACACTGTATTACTCTATATAACTCTCTATACACTGTATTACTCTATAAAACTCTTTATACACTGTATTACTCTATATAACTCTATACACTATTACTCTATAAAACTCTTTATACACTGTATACTCTATAAAACTCTCTATACACTGTATTACTCTATAAAACTCTCTATACACTGTATTACTCTATAAAACTCTTTATACACTGTATTACTCTATAAAACTCTTTATACACTGTATTACTCTATAAAACTTTATACACTGTATTACTCTATAAAACTCTATACACTGTATTACTCTATAAAACTCTCTATACACTGTATTACTCTATAAAACTCTTTATACACTGTATTACTCTATAAAACTCTTTATACACTGTATTACTCTATAAAACTCTATACACTGTATTACTCTATAAAACTCTCTATACACTGTATTACTCTATAAAACTCTCTATACACTGTATTACTCTATAAAACTCTATACACTGTATTACTCTATAAAACTCTTATACACTGTATTACTTATAAAACTCTCTATACACTGTATTACTCTATAAAACTCTTTATACACTGTATTACTCTTTATAACTCTCTATACACTGTATTACTTATAAAACTCTCTATACACTGTATTACTCTATAAAACTCTCTATACACTGTATTACTCTATAAAACTCTCTATACACTGTATACTCTATAAAACTCTTTATACACTGTATTACTCTATAAAACTCTTTATACACTCTATTACTCTTTATAACTCTTTATACACTGTATTACTCTATATAACTCTCTATACACTGTATTACTCTTTATAACTCTCTATACACTGTATTACTCTATAAAACTCTTTATACACTGTATTACTTTATAACTCTCTATACACTGTATTACTCTATAAAACTCTTTATACACTGTATTACTCTATAAAACTCTCTATACACTGTATTACTCTATAAAACTCTTTATACACTGTATTACTCTATAAAACTCTCTATACACTGTATTACTCTATAAAACTCTATACACTGTATTACTCTATATAACTCTATACACTGTATTACTCTATAAAACTCTTTATACACTGTATTACTCTATATAACTCTATACACTGTATTACTCTATAAAACTCTATACACTGTATTACTCTATAAAACTCTCTATACACTGTATTACTCTATAAAACTCTTTATACACTGTATTACTCCTTATAACTCTCTATACACTGTATTACTCTATAAAACTCTTTATACACTGTATTACTCTATAAAACTCTTTATACACTGTTACTCTATAAAACTCTATACACTGTATTACTCTATAAAACTCTCTATACACTGTATTACTCTATAAAACTCTCTATACACTGTATTACTCTATAAAACTCTCTATACACTGTATTACTCTATAAAACTCTTTATACACTGTATTACTCTATAAAACTCTCTATACACTGTATTACTCTATAAAACTCTTTATACACTGTATTACTCTATAAAACTCTCTATACACCGTATTACTCTATAAAACTCTCTATACACTGTATTACTCTATAAAACTCTTTATACACTGTATTACTCTATAAAACTCTCTATACACTGTATTACTCTATAAAACTCTTTATACACTGTATTACTCTATAAAACTCTCTATACACTGTATTACTCTATAAAACTCTCTATACACTGTATTACTCTATAAAACTCTATACACTGTACTCTATAAAACTCTCTATACACTGTATTACTCTATAAAACTCTCTATACACTGTATTACTCTATAAAACTCTTTATACACTGTACTCTATAAAACTCTCTATACACTGTATTACTCTATAAAACTCTTTATACACTGTTACTCTATAAAACTCTCTATACACTGTTTTACTCTATAAAACTCTTTATACACTGTATTACTCTATAAAACTCTTTATACACTGTATTACTCTATAAAACTCTCTATACACTATATTACTCTATAAAACTCTATACACTGTATTACTCTATAAAACTCTATACACTGTATTACTCTATAAAACTCTATACACTGTATTACTCTTTAAAACTCTCTATACACTGTATTACTCTATAAAACTCTATACACTGTATTACTCTATATAACTCTCTATACACTGTACTCTATAAAACTCTCTGTACACTGTATTAATCTATAAAACTCTTTATACACTGTATTACTCTATAAAACTCTCTATACACTGTATTACTCTATATAACTCTTTATACACTGTATTACTCTATATAACTCTCTATACACTGTATTACTCTATAAAACTCTTTACACTGTATTACTCTTTAAAACTCTCTATACACTGTATTACTCTATATAACTCTCTATACACTCTATTACTCTATAAAACTCTTTATACACTGTATTACTCTATAAAACTCTCTATACACTGTTTTACTCTATAAAACTCTTTATACACTGTATTACTCTATATAACTCTCTATACACTGTATTACTCTATAAAACTCTTTATACACTGTATTACTCTATAAAACTCTTTATACACTGTATTACTCTATAAAACTCTTTATACACCGTATTACTCTATAAAACTCTATACACTGTATTACTCTATAAAACTCTATACACTGTATTACTCTATAAAACTCTCTATACACTGTATTACTCTATAAAACTCTCTATACACTGTATTACTCTATAAAACTCTCTATACACTGTACTACTCTATAAAACTCTCTATACACTGTATTACTCTATAAAACTCTTTATACACTGTATTACTCTATAAAACTCTATACACTGTATTACTCTATAAAACTCTCTATACACTGTATTACTCTATAAAACTCTTTATACACTGTATTACTCTATAAAACTCTTTATACACTGTACTACTCTATAAAACTCTATACACTGTATTACTCTATAAAACTCTATACACTGTATTACTCTATAAAACTCTATACACTGTATTACTCTATAAAACTCTCTATACACTGTATTACTCTATAACTCTTTATACACTGTATTACTCTATATAACTCTATACACTGTATTACTCTATAAAACTCTATACACTGTATTACTCTATAAAACTCTATACACTGTATTACTCTATAAAACTCTTTATACACTCTATTACTCTATAAAACTCTTTATACACTGTATTACTCTATATAACTCTCTATACACTCTATTACTCTATAAAACTCTTTATACACTGTATTACTCTATAAAACTCTATACACTGTATTACTCTATAAAACTCTTTATACACTGTATTACTCTATATAACTCTCTATACACTCTATTACTCTATAAAACTCTTTATACACTGTATTACTCTATATAACTCTCTATACACTGTATTACTCTATAAAACTCTTTATACACTGTATTACTCTATATAACTCTCTATACACTCTATTACTCTATAAAACTCTATATACACTGTATTACTCTATAAAACTCTTTATACACTGTATTACTCTATAAAACTCTTTATACACTGTATTACTCTATAAAACTCTTTATACACTGTATTACTCTATAAAACTCTTTATACACCGTATTACTCTATAAAACTCTATACACTGTATTACTCTATAAAACTCTCTATACACTGTATTACTCTATAAAACTCTTTATACACTGTTACTCTATAAAACTCTCTATACACTGTATTACTCTATATAACTCTCTATACACTCTATTACTCTATAAAACTCTTTATACACTGTATTACTCTATAAAACTCTCTATACACTGTATTACTCTATAAAACTCTTTATACACCGTATTACTCTATAAAACTCTTTATACACCGTATTACTCTATAAAACTCTTTATACACTGTATTACTCTATAAAACTCTATACACTCTATTACTCTATAAAACTCTATACACTGTATTACTCTATAAAACTCTCTATACACTGTTACTCTATAAAACTCTCTATACACTGTATTACTCTATATAACTCTCTATACACTGTATTACTCTATAAAACTCTTTATACACTGTATTACTCTATATAACTCTATACACTGTATTACTCTATAAAACTCTTTATACACTGTATTACTCTATAAAACTCTCTATACACTGTATTACTCTATATAACTCTTTATACACTGTATTACTCTATATAACTCTCTATACACTGTATTACTCTATAAAACTCTTTATACACTGTATTACTCTTTAAAACTCTCTATACACTGTATTACTCTATATAACTCTCTATACACTGTATTACTCTATAAAACTCTATACACTGTATTACTCTATAAAACTCTCTATACACTGTATTACTCTATAAAACTCTCTATACACTGTATTACTCTTTATAACTCTCTATACACTGTATTACTCTATATAACTCTCTATACACTGTATTACTCTATAAAACTCTTTATACACTGTATTACTCTATAAAACTCTCTATACACTGTATTACTCTATAAAACTCTCTATACACTGTATTACTTATAAAACTCTCTATACACTGTATTACTCTATAAAACTCTTTATACACTGTATTACTTATAAAACTCTTTATACACTGTATTACTCTATAAAACTCTCTATACACTGTATTACTCTATAAAACTCTCTATACACTATTACTCTATAACTCTATACACTGTACTCTATAAAACTCTATACACTGTATTACTCTATAAAACTCTTTATACACTGTATTACTCTATATAACTCTCTATACACTCTATTACTCTATAAAACTCTTTATACACTGTATTACTCTATAAAACTCTCTATACACTGTTTTACTCTATAAAACTCTATACACTGTATTACTCTATAAAACTCTTTATACACTGTATTACTCTATAAAACTCTTTATACACTGTATTACTCTATAAAACTCTCTATACACTGTATTACTCTATAAAACTCTATACACTGTATTACTCTATAAAACTCTATACACTGTATTACTCTATAAAACTCTTTATACACCGTATTACTCTATATAACTCTATACACTGTATTACTCTATATAACTCTCTATACACTGTATTACTCTATAAAACTCTTTATACACTGTATTACTCTATAAAACTCTATACACTGTATTACTCTATAAAACTCTTTATACACTGTATTACTCTATATAACTCTCTATACACTGTATTACTCTATATAACTCTCTATACACTCTATTACTCTATAAAACTCTTTATACACTGTATTACTCTATAAAACTCTCTATACACTGTATTACTCTATAAAACTCTTTATACACTGTATTACTCTATAAAACTCTCTATACACTGTATTACTCTATAAAACTCTTTATACACTGTATTACTCTATATAACTCTCTATACACTGTATTACTCTATAAAACTCTCTATACACTGTATTACTCTATAAAACTCTTTATACACCGTATTACTCTATAAAACTCTCTATACACTGTATTACTCTATATAACTCTATACACTCTATTACTCTATAAAACTCTTTATACACTGTATTACTCTATAACTCTATACACTCTATTACTCTATAAAACTCTTATACACTGTATACTCTATAAAACTCTCTATACACTGTATTACTCTTTATAACTCTCTATACACTGTATTACTCTATAAAACTCTTTATACACTGTATTACTCTATAAAACTCTCTATACACTGTATTACTCTATAACTCTCTATACACTGTATTACTCTATAAAACTCTTATACACTGTATTACTCTATAAAACTCTATACACTGTATTACTCTATAAAACTCTATACACTGTATTACTCTATAAAACTCTCTATACACTGTATTACTCTATAAAACTCTATACACTGTATTACTCTATAAAACTCTCTATACACTGTATTACTCTATAAAACTCTCTATACACTGTATTACTCTATAACTCTTTATACACTGTATTACTCTATAAAACTCTCTATACACTCTATTACTCTATAAAACTCTTTATACACTGTATTACTCTATATAACTATACACTGTATTACTCTATAAAACTCTCTATACACTGTATTACTCTATAAAACTCTCTATACACTGTATTACTCTATAAAACTCTTTATACACTGTATTACTCTATAAAACTCTCTATACACTGTATTACTCTATAAAACTCTCTATACACTGTATTACTCTATAAAACTCTTTATACACTGTATTACTCTATATAACTCTTTATACACTGTATTACTCTATAAAACTCTCTATACACTGTATTACTCTATAAAACTCTCTATACACTGTATTACTCTATAAAACTCTATACACTGTATTACTCTATAAAACTCTTTATACACTGTTACTCTATAAAACTCTATACACTGTATTACTCTATAAAACTCTCTATACACTGTATTACTCTATAAAACTCTATACACTGTATTACTCTATAAAACTCTTTATACACTCTATTACTCTATAAAACCTCTATACACTGTATTACTCTATAACTCTCTATACACTGTATTACTCTATAAAACTCTCTATACACTCTATTACTCTATAAAACTCTCTATACACTGTATTACTCTATATAACTCTTTATACACTCTATTACTCTATAAAACTCTATACACTGTACTCTATAAAACTCTATACACTGTATTACTTATAAAACTCTTTATACACTGTATTACTTATAAAACTCTTTATACACTCTATTACTCTATAAAACTCTATACACTGTATTACTCTATAAAACTCTCTATACACTGTATTACTCTATAAAACTCTTTATACACTGTATTACTCTATAAAACTCTATACACTCTATTACTCTATAAAACTCTATACACTGTATTACTCTATAAAACTCTTTATACACTGTATTACTCTATAAAACTCTCTATACACTCTATTACTCTATAAAACTTTATACACTGTATTACTTATAAAACTCTATACACTGTATTACTCTATAAAACTCTATACACTGTATTACTCTCTATAAAACTCTCTATACACTGTTTTACTCTATAAAACTCTTTATACACTGTATTACTCTATAAAACTCTTTATACACTGTATTACTCTATAAAACTCTTTATACACTGTATTACTCTATAAAACTCTTTATACACTGTATTACTCTATAAAACTCTTATACACTGTATTACTCTATAAAACTCTATACACTGTATTACTCTATAAAACTCTCTATACTCTATAAAACTCTCTATACTCTATAAAACTCTATACACTGTATTACTCTATAAAACTCTTTATACACTGTATTACTTCTATAAAACTCTCTATACACTGTTACTCTATAAAACTCTTTATACACTGTATTACTCTATAAAACTCTTTATACACTGTATTACTCTATAAAACTCTATACACTGTATTACTCTATAAAACTCTATACACTGTACTCTATAAAACTCTCTATACACTGTATTACTCTATAAAACTCTATACACTGTATTACTCTATAAAACTCTATACACTGTATTACTTTATAAAACTCTTTATACACTGTATTACTCTATAAAACTCTTTATACACTGTATTACTCTATAAAACTCTCTATACACTGTATTACTCTATAAAACTCTTTATACACTGTATTACTCTATAAAACTCTCTATACACTGTATTACTCTATAAAACTCTTTATACACTGTATTACTCTATAAAACTCTCTATACACTGTATTACTCTATAAAACTCTCTATACACTGTATTACTCTATAAAACTCTTTATACACTGTATTACTCTATAAAACTTTATACACTGTATTACTCTATAAAACTCTCTATACACTGTATTACTCTATAAAACTCTATACACTGTATTACTTATAAAACTCTTTATACACTGTATTACTCTATAAAACTCTTTATACACTGTATTACTCTATAAAACTCTCTATACACTGTATTACTCTATAAAACTCTTTATACACTGTATTACTCTATAAAACTCTTTATACACTGTATTACTCTATAAAACTCTCTATACACTGTATTACTCTATAAAACTCTTTATACACTGTATTACTCTATAAAACTCTCTATACACTGTATTACTCTATAAAACTCTTTATACACTGTATTACTCTATAAAACTCTCTATACACTGTATTACTCTATAAAACTCTATACACTGTATTACTCTATAAAACTCTATACACTGTATTACTCTATAAAACTCTTTATACACTGTATTACTCTATAAAACTCTATACACTGTATTACTCTATAAAACTCTCTATACACTGTATTACTCTATAAAACTCTCTATACACTGTATTACTCTATAAAACTCTCTATACACTGTATTACTCTATAAAACTCTTTATACACTGTATTACTCTTTAAAACTCTCTATACACTGTATTACTCTATAAAACTCTCTATACACTGTATTACTCTATAAAACTCTCTATACACTGTATTACTCTATAAAACTCTATACACTGTATTACTCTATAAAACTCTTTATACACTGTATTACTCTATAAAACTCTCTATACACTGTATTACTCTATAAAACTCTTTATACACTGTATTACTCTTTAAAACTCTCTATACACTGTATTACTTGGTGTAATGTGTATGTGTGTATATATATAAATAATTGTTATATAAATGTTTATATAACTTTCAGCAGCAGGTCGAGTCTTTATCGGTTAGCTTTATTAGCTTAGCACAGGTGTAGATGTAGAACAGGGTGTGGTTCTGTTCAGGACACACACACTGTAAAATTCCACTGAAACTCATATACTGTGATTGGGGTTATATTTATTATATTATACCAGAGAACTGGGATTATATTTATCCTGACTGTAATGGGGTATAATTAGAAAGAGTCAATAGAAATGGATTATAAGTCTGTTTTCTTTTTCTTTTTCAGTCACCAAAAGGTTTCCAACCAAGAAAATCAATTTATAATTCTATAAATGTAGATATTGGTCCAAAAAAAACAATTTCTTTGCTGGAAGATTCAGAGTTTTTTTGTCCCTGCACTTGGACACGTTCTTGTGAACATCCTCCATGTGAACCCAACACAAACACAAGAGTAAAACACATGAGACAGTATTCACAAAATCTCTCTGTTTTTTTTATTTGATCAATAAGGATAATTAGAAGATATTAATCTGAGTGTGTAATTGTGCTGGTTAGTGAAGGACTGCTGTGGACTGCAGGCATTTGATGTTCTTCATATCTTTTGATATTCTTCATATCACACTTTCATCTGTTTCATTAAGTTTACATTAATATTTACATTTTATGGACATTTTTTCACCTTTATATCTGTGCAATATCTTCTGATTCATAATCTTACATTTAGTCAGTAAATTAGAATAAATAGACATTTTGGCTGTTAGCAAGCAAATAAAATCAGCATCAACAAAATTCTTCTTTACAATGCAGAGGAAACAGAAGCTGCATTTAAATGCATTTACACACTGTTTAATGCTGCACTGAGGGACATATAATGCTTTAATCTGCACTCACAAATGCATCAATAATCTTTAGATATTTTAAACATAAAACGTTGAAAGTATTTGACTATTTTTAAAAATCTGAACTATACAATTTGGAATTAAAAATCGCCAGTAGGTGGCAGCAAATCACTGTTAATAAGTGGAGCATCGCGATTGAACCGAATGATTTAAACGGGTTTTAATCAGATCTTTAATCAGATCTTTCTGAGGAATGGCACTGAATCTGTGCAGAGTTGAGACAATTCACTCGCTGTTCTGTCGATTTCTTGCTGTTGGTGGTTCTCACACACACGTAGACAATAAAAGGTCGATTGTCACTACGGTGCAAAGTTTCATTTGATCTTTGTGTGTTTTCCAGTCAAGAATGCAAAACTACTGTAAAGAGGAAGGAGAGAAGAGTGGATGGGACATGAAACCCTCTCAGATAGTGAGTAATCATTTCTAGAGTAGAAAAATTGTATCTGTAATTTCCACAAAGCTTAAATTGTGTTTTCTCACATGTTCATAGAAAACAGAAGATCGTGGACACATACTGAGGTTCAATTACAAAAGCGATAAGTATGAAGTGAGCTATAATGTTCATCTGACCGTCCATGAGATTCTTCAAACAAACTCCACATTTAAACGCATCTGTGAGAAATGGGGGAAAGAGAAGGAACTAGTCATAAGGAGAGAGAAAATGTCTAGAGCTGCCATCACACCAGACTTCCCCAGCTTTCTCCTCGACAGCAACGAGCTTCTGGACATCATGTTCATGAAATCTGATGGAAACAGCCATCCAGCGAAGATGAAGACACGCACTGATTATTCACATGACAACTTGGTTAGTTTCTACATCAGGACTAAAGGTGATGGTGATAATATCCAAAAGCTGATGAAGAACTATGAATTAGGGAAAAGAGTGGATTACGTGTGTGTGTGGGCAGTGAAAGACGAAAAGGTGAAAGTGGCACTGAAGCGTGATAGAAGATTTAACAGTGTGATCTTCAAAAAAGGAATCCTCTTCGAGCAGGAGAGCGAGAGCAAAACAGATCTGTCTAACCTCGTTAATTATCTGGATGGAAAGTGTTTTCGGGTCCGTGTGTCACCTCATCCCCCCGGCAGCCAGGAGTCAAGTCAGGAGTTAAATGAAGAGTTAAATGAGGAGTCAAGTCATAAGTGTGAAACACAGAAGAATATTAAAAGTGAAGTTCCTGATACTGCTCAGGAAACGAACCCCAATGGAGATTCCACCAAGTGTAAAGAGAAGAAACCAGAGACACCAATGAAAGAAACAAAGTCTACAAAACACTCAGACATAAGAGCGATCCCAAATTCAGAGGAGATCCTGAACCTTCTCCGAGCTCAGCATAAAGAATTGATAAAGATTCTGAAAGAACGAAAGAATCTGAAGAATAATGCTGAAGTGGAGAAGTTCTTCAGACAAGAGTATGATAAAAGTGTTCAGAGCTTTTCCGAGGTGAAGAGAGTGAGAAAGCTGTTGGAGATGTCCAACTCCGTCTGCCAGATCCGCAGTGATGGTAGTCCCATAGGATCGGGGTTTCTACTCTTTGGTAGATTTGTTCTCACCAATGCTCATGTTGTTGGAGATTTAGTCTCTAATTCAGCAAAACTGAAAAAGCGTCTGACAGCTGTGTTTGGATTTGAAGATCTGAACAATGCAGGAAATGAGGAAACTGTGGAGGAGAACGTTATAGCTTACTTGAAGAGTAAAGATGACATAGGGAACCCTCTGGATTTTGCTTTGCTGGAACTGAGCAAGGACGGTTCTGACCTGAAACTTCCTGAACTGTTAGATTATTATAGTCATCCTTCCACCAGTGGTGACATCTGCATTATTGGACACCCAGATGGTGGAATCAAACGTATGGACCCCTGTTTTATTATCCCAAAGCAGGACATTCAGCAAGAAGCCATGGCACACCTTCATCACAACTCACATGTTAATATGTGTCATGTCTTGACACAACGCTGCCTGCAGGATAATCCTCTGTATCATTCCTACATCCCTTACCATTCCTGTTTCTTCCATGGATCTTCTGGCTCACCAGTGTTTGATGAGTCCTGCAGCCTGATTGGTGTCCACACCGGGGGTTATGCTTACGAAGAAGGAAAGAGAACGAGGAGTGTGATGGAATTTGCCCTGCCACTGTTCCCTGCTCTGGTTCACATCTTCACACAGTGCAGTGAGTTAAAAAGAGATGATGTAGTTCAGTATTTTGAGCAGAAAAGCAACATGAGAGATGTTCTACAAGAGGCAAAGAAACAGCTACAGGGAAATCCTGAGCCCATGATCACTGACTGATGATGATGATGATGATGATGAAATCCACTTAATCCACACCAAGTCACATCACCACCACCACCATCATCACCACCTGACAGAAGAGTTCCTGAAAACTCAAACGCTGATGTGTTCAGTAGACACTTCTGAAGAAAAAATGCTGGAATCAAGAGGAAAATGAATCTGATAGACCAGTGATTGGTTACTGCATGTGTTCTTGGACTTCTCTTTCTCCCTCTGAACTTTCTCATGACTGCTGATGTTGAGATGTTCATATTTACTCATTTCACTAATTTGACTTTTCTCTCTACTTTTATGATCCTCCATTGTGCTTAATCTTCATTTTAGCAAACTATGAGAATAAAATCACATGTGGAAAAGAGATGGGTTTCTTTTGATGTTCTTCCTGCTTGACTGTAGGTCTGTGGGTCATCTCCATGTTGTTGGCATGTTCCTGTGTGAGGTTCTGGTTTTGAATTTACATGTGGCAGAGGGTTAAATCTGTTCACACTTTCAGGATCAGTGAACATGGAGCTCCATTAAACCTTCAAATAAAATCATCCACAAACAAAAACCCATTTCTCCACACAGCGAGAACAAGCAGACCACCAGAAAGAACAAAAACACTCCAGACTTACAAACTCTGGTTACAGCAAGACGTCTTAATCACGCTGCACTTTAAAACAGGAAGTGAGCTGAAAGTGAACAGGAAGTAGTTGTCATGAGGTTAAAGTGAGTGTGTGTGTGTGTGTGTGTGTGTGTGTGTGTGAGAAACATTTTCTTATCCACACTGAAGCTTATTTGGTGCTGAAATGTCGACTTCCTCAGACTTTCTCCTGGAGGTAGAAGGTGTAGTCCAGCCTCCTGCTCACACTCACACTTCCTGTTTTCTCTAAACAGGATCTCATTAACAGCTTCAGTCTGATACTCAGGTTCTGGTTCTCCACCTCAGGAAGCAACCATGTGAGTATGAAGATCAGAGAACACCATAATTTTCACAATTAAACCTCACACACACACACACACTTTTTAAACAAACAAGATTGGACCACTCTCAGCCTTCACTCACTCTGGGAGAAGGAGAGAAAGAGGAGATTAAAGTGTTTTATACAGACACATTTTACTGAGCTTTAAGAGGAGAAACAAGTGTGTGTGTGTGTGTGTGAGAGAGAGAGAGAAAGAGATGTGTACGAGATTTATAAAGATGTGCTTCTCTCCACTTTATCTTGGTTGCTC
>NC_060910.1:19113480-19118480 GCF_014805685.1 Silurus meridionalis | reverse complement strand
TGTGTGTGTGTGCAGTGATGTTGCTTTGTCCTGTGTGTACTGTGTGTGTGTGCAGTGTGTGTGTGTGCAGTGTGCAGTGTGTGTGTAGTGTGTGTGTGTGTGTGTGTGTGTGTGTGTGTGTGTGTGTATGCAGTGTGCAGTGTGTGTGTAGTGTGTGTCTGTGCAGTGTGTTTGTAGTGTGTGTGCACTGTGTAGTGTGTGTCTGTGCAGTGTGTTTGTAGTGTGTGTGTGCGTGTGCAGTGTGCAGTGTGTGCAGTGTGTGTGTGTGTGTGTGCAGTGTGCAGTGTGTTTGTGTGTAGTGTGTGTGTGTGTGCAGTGTGCAGTGTGCAGTGTGTGTAGTGTGTTTGTATGTGTACTGTGTGTGTGTGTGCAGTGTGTAGTGTGTGTGCAGTGTGTGTACTGTGTGTGGAGGTGTAGTGTGTGTGTGTGTGCGCAGTGAATAGTGTGTGTAGTGTGCAGCGTGTGTGTACTGTGTGTGCATGATGTGTAGTGTGTGCAGCGTGTGTGTGTGCAGTGTGCAGTGTGTAGTGTGTGCAGTGTGTGTGTGTAGTGTGTGTGTTTGTGTGTGTGTACAGTGTGTGTGTGTGTGCAGTGTGTGGTGTATGTGCATGTGTATGTGTAGTGTGTGTGCAGTTTGCAGCATGTGTGTTAGTGTGTAGTGTGTTTGTATGTGTGTACTGTGTGTGTGCAGTGTGTAGTGTTTGTGCAGCATGTGTGTACTGTGTGTGTCAGGGTGTAGTGTGTGTGTGCAGTGAATAGTGTGTGAAGTGTGCAGCGTGTGTGTGTGTGCAGTATGTGTAGTGTGTGTGTGTGTGTGTGTGTGTGTGTGTGTGTGTGTGTGTGTGCAGCGTGTGTTTGTGTATGTGTGTACTGTGTGTGTACAGTGTGTAGTGTGAAGTGTGTGTGCAGTGAGTAGTGTGCAGCGTGTGTGTACTGTGTGTGCGCAGTATGTGTAGTGTGTGTGTGTGTGTGCAGCGTGTGTGTGTACTGTGTGTGTGTGCAGTGTGTAGTGTGTGCGTGTGTAGGGTGTAGTGTGTGTGTGCAATAGTAGTGTGTGTAGTGTGCAGCGTGTGTGTACTGTGTGTGCAGTGCAGTGTGTGTAGTGTGTGTGCAGTGTGTGTAGTGTATGTGTGCAGTGTGTGTGGTGTGTGTGTGTGTGTGTGTGTGTGTGTGTGCAGTGATGTTGCTTTGTCCTGTGTGTACTGTGTGCGTGTGCAGTGTGCAGTGTGTGTGTGTGTGTGTGCAGTGTGCAGCATGTGTGTAGTGTGTGCAGTGATGTTGCTTTGTCCTGTGTGTACTGTGTGTGTGCGCAGTATGTGTAGTGTGTGTGTGCAGTGTGCAGTGTGTAGTGTGTGTGTGCAGCGTATGCGCAGTGATGTTGCTTTGTCCTGTGTGTACTGTGTGTGTGCAGTGTGTAGTGTGTGTGCAGTATGTGTGTGTGTGCAGTGTGTGTGTGTGTGTGTGTGTGTGTGTGTGTGTGCAGTGATGTTGCTTTGTCCTGTGCGTACTGTGTGTGTGCAGTATGTGTAGTGTGTGTGCAGTGATGTTGCTTTGTCCTGTGTGTACTGTGTGTGCAGTATGTGTGTGTGCAGTATGTAGTGTGTGTGCAGTGATCTTGCTTTGTCCTGTGTGTACTGTGTGCAGTATGTGTAGTGTGTGCAGTGTGCAGAGTGTGTGTAGTGTGTGTGTGTATGCAGTGTGCAGTGTGTGCAGTGATGTTGCTTTGTCCTGTGTGTACTGTGTGCGTGTGCAGTATGTGTAGTGTGTGTGTGTGTGTGTGCAGTGTGCAGCATGTGTGTAGTGTGTGCAGTGATGTTGCTTTGTCCTGTGTGTACTGTGTGTGTGCGCAGTATGTGTAGTGTGTGTGTGCAGTGTGCAGTGTGTAGTGTGTGTGTGCAGCGTATGCGCAGTGATGTTGCTTTGTCCTGTGTGTACTGTGTGTGTGCAGTGTGTAGTGTGTGTGCAGTATGTGTGTGTGTGCAGTGTGTGTGTGTGTGTGTGTGTGTGTGTGTGTGTGCAGTGATGTTGCTTTGTCCTGTGCGTACTGTGTGTGTGCAGTATGTGTAGTGTGTGTGCAGTGATGTTGCTTTGTCCTGTGTGTACTGTGTGTGCAGTATGTGTGTGTGCAGTATGTAGTGTGTGTGCAGTGATCTTGCTTTGTCCTGTGTGTACTGTGTGCAGTATGTGTAGTGTGTGCAGTGTGCAGAGTGTGTGTAGTGTGTGTGCAGCGTATGCGCAGTGATGTTGCTTTGTCCTGTGTGTACTGTGTGTGCAGTATGTGTAGTGTGTGTGTGTGTGTGTGTGTGTGTGTGTGTGTGTGTGTGTGTGTGCAGTGATGTTGCTTTGTCCTGTGCGTACTGTGTGTGTGCAGTATGTGTAGTGTGTGTGCAGTATGTGTAGTGTGTGTGCAGTGATGTTGCTTTGTCCTGTGTGTACTGTGTGTGTGCAGTATGTGTAGTGTGTGTGCAGTGTGTGTGTGTGTGCAGTGATGTTGCTTTGTCCTGTGTGTACTGACCTGTTGACCTCAGACAGGAAGCGAGCTCCGCCCCACTCCTCCATCTCTCTGTGAGCTGCTTCTGCTCGACTCTGGAGACTTCGCAACGTCTCTACACACTTCAGCTTTACTCGCTCCAGACGATCATATACCAAACGCTCTACACAGACACACACACACACACACACACACACACACACACACAAACACACATTAATAAGACAAGCGAATAGGAAGAAAAGCAGCTGTTCATGTAGCATGGGGGTGTAGTTAATTGGGTTATTACGAGCGGAGTGTGTGTGTGTGTGTTTGTGTGTGTGTGTGTGTGTGTGTGTGTGTGCTGTACACACCCCTGTGGATAAGATGTTGCTATAGAAACCAAAATGGAAAAAAGTACATGACTGCTGTCATTAGTTCTCTGGAGCTGCTCCTCCAGAGAACTAATCATCACCTGCTGACCAACCACCATCCACAACTCTGATTACACTCACCTGGTGTGCACCTCAACATCATTAGTGTAAAGTAAATATACGTGTGTGTGTGTGTGTGTGTATACCCTCATGTTGTAGTGCAGTTCTGTACTCCAGTCTCATTGTGTTTCTCACTGTTCTCTTCTGCACTTCCTCTTCATTCTCCTCTGGTGGGGGGGGTGAGATGGGCTCCTGGGCTGGGGAGAAGGGGACTGAAACACACACACACACACACACACACACACACACACACACACAGACACAGATGAGATGTCCAGTAAATAGGGGGGAGTGTGTGCTGGTGGTGAGGTGGATTTGGAACACAGGCATGCAGTGTGCAGTACGGTGTGTGTGTGTGTGTGTGTGTGTGTGTGTGTGTGTGTGTGTGTGTGTGTGTAAGAAAGATCCTCCTGAGACCCTGGAAAAAATGTCGACTTTAGTCTTGTGTGTGTTCCTGTGTGTTTGGGTTATAAACGCTTCTACACTCCACTCTCCACACTGATCTCCTACAACTGGTATCTTGGCTGCAGTGTAAGAAGTTGTTTTGAGCGTCTCGACCTGTCACATGATCACATGACCAGGATGTCCTCAATACACCACAGCATACGTTTTAGGAAGAAATAAGTGTCTCATAGAACAAACACACACACACACACACACACACACACACACACACACACACACACACACAGATGTGTACTCCTCCTGCCAGATGTTTTATATAAAAGTACCAGGCTTTAGAGAAAGAATCAGAATTATCTGATTATAAGTCCACAAGTTTTGCAGAGAAATCCTGAACTTCTCACCATCAGCTCACATCATCACATTAGTTACCACAGAGACACACTGAACCTGTGTGTGTGTGTGTGTGTGTGTGTGTGTGTGTGTGTGTGTATATATACACCTTTCTTCTTGCCTCCTTTCTTCTGTATTGCAGGAGCTGGAGTGAGAGATTGTGTGTATGTTCTATCTTTCTCTATCTGCTGCTGCAGCTCCTCATTCTCCTCCTGATCCAACTCCTGCATCTGTGCTGTTACCTGAAAACACACACACACACACACACACACACACACACACACACACACACACATAGGTTTAGTGTGTCTTAGGGTGTAAAGGGGGTGTGAGGGGGAGTAAAGAGGTTTGAGGGGTGAGAGAGTGTAAGGGGGTGAGAGAGAGAGGGTGTGAGGGGTGTAAGAGAGTGTGAGGAAGTGTGAGGGGTGTAAGGGGTGAGAGAGAGTGTGAGGAAGTGTGAGGGGTGTAAGGGGAGAGAGAGTGTGAGAGAGTGTGAGGGAGTGTGAGGCGAGATAGAGTGAGAGAGAATGTGAGGGGTGTGAGGGGTGAGATTGTGTGAGAGGGTGTGAGAGTGTGAGAGAGTGTGAGGGGTGAGAGAGGTGTGAGGTGAGAGAGTGTGAGGGGTGTGTGGGTGTGAGGGGTGAGAGTGTGAGGGGTGTGAGAGGTGTGAGGGGTGAGAGTATGAGGGGTGTGAGAGGTGTAAAGGGGTGTGAGAGAGGGTGAGGGGTGAGAGAGTGTGAGGGGTGAGAAAGGGTGTGAGGGGTGTGAGAGAGTGTGAGAGTGTGAGGGGTGAGAGAGGTGTGAGGGGTGTGAGGGGTGAGAGAGAGTGTGAGGAGGTGTGAGAGGTGTGAGTGGTGAGAGAGAGTGTGAGGGGTGAGAGAGAGTGTGAGGGGTGAGAGAGGTGTGAGTGGTGAGAGAGGTGTGAGTGGTGAGAGAGGTGTGAGTGGTGAGAGAGAGTGTGAGGAGGTGTGAGGGGTGTGAGTGGTGAGAGAGGTGTGAGGGGTGTGAGAGAGTGTGAGGGTGAAAGAGGTGTGAGGGGTGTGAGGGGTGAGAGAGTGTGAGGGGTGTGAGAGGTGTGAGGGTAAAGAGGTGTGAGGGGTGTGAGAGGTGTGATGGGGTGTGAGAGGGTGTGAAGGTGTGTGTGTGGGGGTGTGAGAGGTGTGAGGGGTGAGTGTGTGGGAGTGTGAGAGGTGTGAGGGGTGAGAGAGAGTGTGAGGGGTGTGAGAGGTGTGAGGGGTGAG
>NC_060910.1:19103480-19105980 GCF_014805685.1 Silurus meridionalis | reverse complement strand
CAGAGTCTGTTTACACAGAGATCAAACTGAACTGATATACAGTGTGTACCATAATCATTTGAGTCTGCTTTCATTACGTCTCCAATCTCTGATGTGTCTTCTGGTCCTGTGGGGACAAGTACTCAATAATCAATCATCAATCATCAGTAATCAATACTCAGTACTCAATAAATAATCAATCATCAGTACTCAATAATCAATAATCAATCATCAGTAATCAATACTCAATCATCAATCATCAGTAATCAATACTCAATCATCAGTAACCAATCATCAGTAATCAATACTCAATCATCAATCATCAATGATCAGTAATCAATACTCAGTACTGAATAATTAGGAATCAGAAATTAATACTTACTACTCAGTAATTAATAATCTGTAATCAATAGTCATTTTTTTCTTGTTTTCAGTATTACAGGTACTTTATATTGATCACATGGACGTTACAGCACAGTGAAATTATTTCTTCTTATATCCCAGTGATATTAGAAAGTTGGTTTACAGCGCAGGATCAGCCATAATACAGCGCCCCCTAGAGCACAGAGGCTTAAGGGCCTTGCTCAAGGGCCCCAAGACTGGCAGCTTGGTGATACAGGTACTTAAACCCCCAACATTCTGATCAGTATCCCAAAGCTTTAAACACAGAGCTCCCACTTTCCCCTACAGAGCTCCCACTTCCCCTGAGCTCACTTCCCCCACAGGCTCCCTTCCCCCACAGAGCTCCCACTTCCCCCTACAGAGATCCCACTTCCCCCCACAGAACTCCCACTTCCCCCCACAGAGCTCCCACTTCCCCACACAGAGCTCCCTCTTCCCCTGGGCTCCACTTCCCCCACAGGCTCCCACTTCCCCACAGAGCTCACTTCCCCCACAGGCTCCACTTCCCCTACAGAGCTCCCACTTCCCCACAGGCTCACTTCCCCCACAGGCTCACTTCCCCCACAGGCTCACTTCCCCCACAGGCTCCCTCTTCCCCACAGGCTCACTTCCTGCCACAGGCTCCACTTCCCCCACAGGCTCCCACTTCCCCACAGAGCTCACTTCCCCACAGAACTCCCACTTCCCCTACAGGCTCACTTCCCCTGGGCTCCACTTCCCCACACAGAGCTCCACTTCCCCTACAGGCTCACTTCCCCCACAGGCTCCCACTTACCCACACAGAGCTCCCACTTCCCTCTACAGAGCTCCCACTTCCTGCCACAGAGCTCCCACTTCCCCCCACAGAACTCCCACTTCTCCCTACAGAGCTCCCACTTCCCCTACAGGCTCCCACTTCCCCACAGGCTCACTTCCCTCTACAGAGCTCCCACTTCCTGCCACAGGCTCACTTCCCCACAGAACTCCCACTTCCCCACAGGCTCCCACTTCCCACTGGTGTGTGTGTAGTGTGTAAACTGTACCGTTCCCTGCAGTGTCCATGGCGTGTAACAGCACAGTCTCCAGCGCCCTGTACACAGTGTCCTCATCCTCATCAGCATTCAACTTCACCAAGATCTTCTGCTCCACTCCAAACCAGTCCTCCAGCCTGGACCAAGAGTCCTGAAACCCCACAATCCTGCACATACACACCAACAATGTTCATCTCGTAGCTGTGAAACACCCAATATCACTTCAAATGTCATGTCATTTACTTCATGTAATGTGAAATAAAGACACACCATCAAATAAACCATCTTTTTGAGGAGCAGCAAACCACAGAAGAAGAAACACATCAGATTTGTTACTTTGTTTGTCATAAATAGTTTGATAAAGTATTTCACTCAGACCTGCTGTGGAGCTCTGAGGAGATACACCTGAGAGTGAGATATCACCATGACGATTACACTAAACCCAGGTGAGTCCACTAAGGGGCATGAATACTGTGTGTGTGTGTGTGTGTGTGTGTGTGTGTGTGTGTGTGTGTGTGTGTGTGTGTGTGTGTGTGTGTGTGTGTGTGTGTGTGTGTGTGTGTGTGTGTGTGTGTGTGCGTGCGTGTGCGTGTGTGTGTGATATTCAGAGCTCAGTTAAAGAGAGAGATATTTGAACTGACCTGTGTTGGACCTGTGTCTGTTCCTGACTCTCTCCAGCAGGAGGCACTGTCAGTTCAGTGTTCATCTCTTTCTCCTGCACTGCTGATGAACAAGAAGTCATTGTCTCACATGTAAAACAGTGCTATCACCATACACACACACACACACACAGACACACACACACACACAAACACACTGATCTCAAACACTCTACACACACTACACGCTGCACACACTGCTCTCAGTGAGATGGTTTGAGGTCACTCACAGCGTTGATGACGTTCCAGCACCTGCTCATCAGACACCTCCAGTAACACAGCGAGCTGCAGCACAGGTGAGGATGTGGGCGGAGCCTGAGGGCCGTACCTGTCCACTGCTAACTCATGGCTTGTGTGTTGGCCCTCAGTGTGCTCCTGATCAGGCTCGTCTCCTCCCAGAGCTTTCTCCAGCAGCCGAGCCTGAGAAATATCCACAGGGAACCCGTCTAG
>NC_060910.1:19085980-19093480 GCF_014805685.1 Silurus meridionalis | reverse complement strand
TAAAGCTAAAGCACTGAGAGACAGGAGGAGAAACTCACCGACAGGTTTGGACAACCGGAGCTCAGAGTTCAACCACTGACACAGTATATCAGACATTCTGATCTGTGTAAGAAACCCACAGTGTATCAGACACAGTGAATTAGACAGTCTGATCTCAGCATCAGAGCTCAGCTGAACACACTCACGGTGTTGGAGGCTCCTGTAGGCTGATCTCCTGTAGGCTGATCTCCTGTAGGCTGATCTCCTGTAGGCTGATCTCCTGTAGATGTTCCACAGCAGGCGGTTTGTTTACGGTTTGGTTGTTAGGTTTCAGTCTCTCAGCAGCGAAACGGCGCCCTCTGTCGCCATGGCAACACAGTGCTCGCTACACCCCTCAGCGTTAGCTTAGCTTCCTGAATAGCAGTGACGTCACATCCCCCCCCCCCCCACACACACACACACAGGTTCTGATTTGTGTATAATATAAATGTGTATGAAATGTTATTCATGAGTCTTCATTTGGATCAATCATCTGTGTGTAAACCTGGCTGTGGTAGGACCACCTCAGATCATCTCCAGCGTGAGAGAAATACTGGAGAACAGAAGAACATCTCCATGTGTTCAGCATGATGAGGTTCCTCACTAACACTGATGTGCTGGTGGTCATGGATATCAGGACAGGAGGAATGTTCACACACACACAGCTGTATTATTAGTTTATATTTTTATTTATTTAATACACGGTATGTTATACAGAGCTCAGTACACACACACACACACACACACACACACACACACACACACAGCTATATTATTAGTTTATATTTTATTTATTTAATACACGGTATGTTATACAGAGCTCAGTACACACACACACACACACACACACACACACACACACAGCTGTATTATTAGTTTATATTTTTATTTATTTAATACACGGTATGTTATACAGAGCTCAGTACAACACACACACACACACACACACACACACAGCTGTATTATTAGTTTATATTTTTATTTATTTAATACACGGTATGTTATACAGAGCTCAGTACACACACACACACACACACACACACACACACACTGTATTATTGGTTTATATTTTTATTTATTTAATACACGGTATGTTATACAGAGCTCAGTACAACACACACACACACACACACACACACACACACACACACACAGCTGTATTATTAGTTTATATTTTTATTTATTTAATACACGGTATGTTATACAGAGCTCAGTACACACACACACACACACACACAACACACACACACACACAGCTGTATTATTGGTTTATATTTTTATTTATTTAATACACGGTATGTTATACAGAGCTCAGTACAACACACACACACACACACACACACACACAGCTGTATTATTGGTTTATATTTTATTTATTTAATACACGGTATGTTATACAGAGCTCAGTACACACACACACACACACACACACACACACACACACACACACAGCTGTATTATTGGTTTATATTTTATTTATTTAATACACGTATGTTATACAGAGCTCAGTACACACACACACACACACACACACACACACACACACACACACACACAGCTATATTATTAGTTTATATTTTATTTATTTAATACACGTATGTTATACAGAGCTCAGTACACACACACACACACACACACACACACACAGCTGTATTATTGGTTTATATTTTATTTATTTAATACGGTATGTTATACAGAGCTCAGTACAACACACACACACACACACACACACAGGTAACAGTGTTAGTGTGGGATTATAAGATCTGTTAGAGTTTTTATAATACAGTAGTGTTGTCTACACTGAGCTTCACAAAAACTTTTATTATCATTCCGTACTCAATCCCACACAGCTCCCTACTTCCTATTCCACATATTCCCCATCATCCATATTCCCCATCATCCATATTCTATCATCCATATTCTATCATCCATATTCTACTCCCCATATTCCTATCATCCATATTCCTACTCCCCATATTCCTATCATCCATATTCTACTCCCCATATTCCTATCATCCATATTCTACTCCCCATATTCCTATCATCCATATTCTACTCCCCATATTCCCTATCATCCATATTCCCTCCCCATATTCCTATCATCCATATTCCTACTCCCCATATTCTATCATCCATATTCCTACTCCCCATATTCTATCATCCATATTCCCCATCATCCATATTCCTACTCCCAATATTCCTATCATCCATATTCTCTACTCCCCATATTCCCTATCATCCATATTCCTACTCCCCATATTCTATCATCCATATTCCCTATCATTCATATTCTACTCCACATATTCCCTATCATCCATATTCTATCATCCATATTCCTACTCCCCATATTCCCTATCATCCATATTCTCTACTCCCCATATTCCCTATCATCCATATTCCCTACTCCCCATATTCCCTATCATCCATATTCCCTACTCCCCATATTCCCTATCATCCATATTCCTACTCCCCATATTCCTATCATTCATATTCTACTCCCCATATTCCCTATCATCCATATTCTCTACTCACATATTCCCTATCATCCATATTCCTACTCCCCATATTCCTATCATCCATATTCTCTACTCCCCATATTCCTATCATCCATATTCCTACTCCCCATATTCCTATCATCCATATTCTACTCCCCATATTCCCTATCATCCATATTCTACTCCCCATATTCCTATCATCCATATTCTACTCCACATATTCCCCATCATCCATATTCCTACTCCCAATATTCCTATCATCCATATTCCTACTCCCCATATTCCCTATCATCCATATTCCTACTCCCCATATTCCTATCATTCATATTCTCTACTCCACATATTCCCTATCATCCATATTCCTACTCCCCATATTCCTACTCCCCATATTCTACTCCCCATATTCCTATCATCCATATTCCTACTCCCAATATTCCTATCATCCATATTCTCTACTCACATATTCCTATCATCCATATTCCTACTCCCCATATTCCCTATCATCCATATTCCTACTCCCCATATTCTATCATCCATATTCTATCATCCATATTCTCTACTCCACATATTCCCTATCATCCATATTCTACTCCCAATATTCCTATCATCCATATTCTCTACTCCCCATATTCCTATCATCCATATTCCCTACTCCCCATATTCCCTATCATCCATATTCCCTACTCCCCATATTCCCTATCATCCATATTCCCTACTCCCCATATTCCCTATCATCCATATTCCTACTCCCCATATTCTATCATCCATATTCTCTACTCCACATATTCCTATCATCCATATTCCCTACTCCCAATATTCCTATCATCCATATTCCCTACTCCCCATATTCCTATCATCCATATTCCTACTCCCCATATTCCTATCATTCATATTCTCTACTCACATATTCCTATCATCCATATTCCCTACTCCCCATATTCCTATCATCCATATTCCCTACTCCCAATATTCCCTATCATCCATATTCTCTACTCCCCATATTCCCTATCATCCATATTCCCTACTCCCCATATTCCCTATCATCCATATTCCCTACTCCCCATATTCCCTATCATCCATATTCCCTACTCCCCATATTCCCTATCATCCATATTCTCTACTCCACATATTCCCTATCATCCATATTCCTACTCCCAATATTCCTATCATCCATATTCCTACTCCCCATATTCCTATCATCCATATTCCCTACTCCCCATATTCCCTATCATTCATATTCTCTACTCCACATATTCCCTATAATCCATATTCTCTACTCCACATATTCCCTATCATCCATATTCCCTACTGCCCAAACCCCCCTCCCCATATTCCCTACTCACTATTCTCTCTATAAGTAGTGTAATAAGGTTCTAAGCGACAGCAGAGGGTTATGTATGAAGGCTGTATGCAGAATGGCTCCTGACCCCTATATAGTGCACATGTACAGTATTTGCAGTTAACTGCTGAAATGAAGGCAGTCCCTCACACACAACACATCCCATAATAACCCGAGCAATACATACCCTACACAAACATTACTTTTCATCAGCTTAACTGTGTCTGAATAAAATTTAAACTGAAGTGTCCCACTCAGTGTGTGTGTGTGTGTGTGTGTGTGTAACAGCTTCCACTTCCCCTGAATACAGATTGTCCCTGAGTTATGATGATGTGTTCTGATGACAGAAGCGTAACTTCAACACGTTTGTGGTCTGACAGAATCCTGATCAGTGTTTAGTATAGTCATCTCAAGATTACAAAATCATAACTCAGGGATTATCTGTAACAGGAAACCTGCAGAAGCAACCAATCAGAGAACAGGATCTCACACACACACACACACACACACACACACACACACACAGACACACAGACACATGTCTCTTATTATTACAAAACAAAAATTAGTAACCTTAATAAAAGTCACAGTAGTGTTCATAAAGCTTTAGCAACTACACACACACACACACACACACACACACACACACACACACACACACACACACACACACACAGACTTGCAATGTTGGCTGAGATGATGGGTTTGATCTAATGGCATTTCTTTGCTAACACACACACACACACACACACACGTAAACGCGTCCTCCTGCACAATGCAGCTATAAAGATGATGAGCTCTGTGTTCCAGAACGTTTTCTCAGATCATTGAGAAGATTGTGGAGAGAAAGTGAGAAACTCGGTGTGTGTGCAGTACAGAAGCTGAAGATAATAATCTGATTATTTTATGAACATAAAGTCACCTGGTAAAAAGAGATAATAAAATAAGTGCAGAAGTGAAACACAGGAAGTCCATCGTATGTGTGAGCCTCATAATGCCATCAAATCCATAAGCTTATACCAATCCTGAGCGACTGAGCACCCCCGCCCCCCCCAGCATCACACGAGTCACAATGCATGATGGGTAAATAAACGCCACAGCGCCCTCTACAGGACAGATGTATATACACACAGCTCAAACAAAAACACTAACACACTCAGGAAGACAGGTTAGCCTGATGATAAATATGTTAGCTACATTAGCGTTTTAGATGTTTCTCACGAGGTTCTGCACTACAGCAGTGTTATAATCTAATAATCAACAGAGCTCTGTCCATCTCCCTCGCTGCTCCATTCCAGCTCACCTCGTCCTAAAGGGAGTTCAGGGTTACTGAGGAGAATCAGAAGTGTCCTGAATGCTAAAAGTTCTCGACAGGAAGAACAAAGATGGAGAAGATTTTGAGAAACACATCCCATAATGCCGTTGACTGAGGAGCAGTGAAGTCTAAAGCTAAACGATAAAGCTAATTAGAATTTGCCAGAGAGGAGGTTCTGGAACCAGCTTCCTGAAGACTCTGGATGTTCCTCTGAAGATTCTGGGATGAGGAACTGGGAGGACGTCACAGAGGTGGGGCTTCCCAGCGACTCACACAAGTTTTCGTTTTCCGAGGACTCAGGCCTCCATGTGCACTGTGGCTTGTAGCCCACGCTGGGGCTCTGCTCCTGGGGCTCCGCCTCCAATGCACACTCAGGCTGAGTCTGGGGTCGGTAGGCGGGGCTTTGGATTCCAGTGTAGGTCACCTGCGTCTGCACCGAGTCGGTGGAGCTGGTGGAGCAGTCGGAGGTGTCGCTCACCAGCTGGTTGTAGTAGCGCAGCAGCGCAGGTTCATCAGAGTCTATGTCCACGTCAACATTCTGGTTAGAGTCCTCGTCGTCATGGCGACCTTCATCCTGTCCACCTGGCATCACGACCAGCCCCTCCTTATCCGGACTCTCCACGATGTGCACCAGACTGTGTGGGGGGGGCTTCAAGTCCAGAGGACCCTAAACTCACACATACACACACACACACACACACACACACACACACAATCATTTCTCTCCTAGCCTCACAAGACTGGCAAACAAGTTCTATTTATAAATAAACAAAAACGTTATACACTGTGCAGGTGTGTGTGTGTGTGTGTGTGTGTGTGTGTGTGTGTGTGTGTGTGTGTGTGTGTGTGTGTGTGTGTGTGTGTGTGTGTTTACCGGTGGAGCAGACCAATCCCCTGTGAGCTTGGGGCCTGGAATCTCAGGATAGAACGCCTTCTTTACCCTGAACATAAATCAAACAGAACATTGATTACACACACACACACACACACACACACACACACACACACAGAGCTATTATAAATTATACAATAAACGTGATCATCCTTAAATATTGTGAATATCAAACTCTATAGAGGGTGAATAAAGAGAGTGTGTAATGTGTGTGTGTGTGTGTGTGTGTGTGTGTGTGTGTGTGTGTGTGTGTGTAGTGTGTGTAAGGGGTGTATAGTTTGTGTAACATGTATATATTGTGTATAAGGTGTGTGTAACGTGTAGAAGGTGTGTGTAACGTGTATAAGGTGTGTATAAGGTGTGTGTGTGTTTAAAGTGTATAAAATGTGTGTAACGTGTATAAGGTGTGTGTAAAGTGTATAAAATGTGTGTGTAAGGTGTGTGTGTGTGTATAAAATGTGTGTGTATATATAAGGTGTGTGTGTGAGGTGTGTGTGTGGTGTGTGTGTGTGTGTGTGTGTGTGTGTGTGTGTGTGTGTGTGTATAAGGTAAGTGTGTGTGGTGTGTATAAGGTAAGTGTGTGTGGTGTGTATAAGGTGAGTGTGTGTGGTGTGTATAAGGTGTGTGTGTGTTTAAAGTGTATAAAATGTGTGTAACGTGTATAAGGTGTGTGTAAAGTGTATAAAATGTGTGTGTGAGTGTGTGTGTGTATATAAGTGTGTGTGAGGTGTATATAAGGTGTGTGTGTGTGTGTGTGTGTGTGAGTGTATATAAGGTGTGTGTGAGTGTGTGTGTGTGTGTGAGTGTGTATAAGGTGAGTGTGTGTGTGTAAAGTGTATAAAATGTGTGTAATGTGTATAAGGTGTGTGTGTATAAAATGTGTGTATATAAGGTGTGTATGTGTGTGTGAGGTATATAAGGTGTGTGTGTGTGTATAAAATGTGTGTGTGTATAAGGTGAGTGTGTGTGTGTGTATATAAGGTGTGTGTGTGTGAGGTGTATAAGGTGAGTGTGTGTGTGTAAAGTGTATAAAATGTGTGTGTAATGTGTATAAGGTGTGTGTAAGATGTGTGTGTGAGGTATGTGTGTGTGTGTGTGTGAGTGTATATAAGGTGTGTGTGAGGTGTGTATAAGATGTGTGTGTGTGTGTGTGTGTGTGTGTGTATAAGGTGTGTGTGTGTGAGGTGTATAAGGTGAGTGTGTGTGTGTGTAAAGTGTATAAAATGTGTGTAATGTGTATAAGGTGTGTAAGATGTGTGTGTGAGGTATGTGTGTGTGTGTGAGGTATATATAGGGTGTGTGTGTGTGTGTGTGTGTGTGTGTGTGTGTGTGTGTGTGTGTGTGTGTGTAAGGTGTGTGTGAGTGTGTATATGTGTGTGTGTGTAAAGTGTATAAAATGTGTGTAACGGTAGAAGGTGTGTGTAAGATGTGTGTGAGGTAT
>NC_060910.1:19030980-19078480 GCF_014805685.1 Silurus meridionalis | reverse complement strand
GTATTGGGGTTGAGTGTGAGTATTGGGGTTGAGTGTGAGTATTGGGGTTGAGTGTGAGTATTGGGGTTGAGTGTGAGAGTATTGGGGTTGAGTGTGAGAGTATTGGGGTTGAGTAAGAGTGTATTGGGGTTGAGTAAGAGTGTATTGGGGTTGAGTGTGTTGGGGTTGAGTGTGAGTGTGTTGGGGTTGAGTGTGAGTGTGTTGGGGTTGAGTGTGAGTGTATTGGGGTTGAGTGTGAGAGTATTGGGGTTGAGTGTGAGAGTATTGGGGTTGAGTGTATTGGGGTTGAGTGTGAGAGTATTGGGGTTGAGTGTATTGGGGTTGAGTGTGAGAGTATTGGGGTTGAGAGTATTGGGGTTGAGAGTATTGGGGTTGAGTATTGGGGTTGAGAGTATTGCGGTTGAGTGTGAGTGTATTGGGGTTGAGTGTGAGTGTATTGGGGTTGAGTGTATTGGGGTTGAGTGTATTGGGGTTGAGTGTGAGAGTATCTCAAAGCACTTCATCACTACTGAGGTCAGAGCTACAGGTAGTCATTGAGGCAGGCGGGCTGGGGTTTCTTGGGACAGGGACAATAGTGGACTGTTTGAAGCATGAGGGGACAACAGACTGTTCCAGAGAGGTTGAATATCTCAGTGAACACCGGTGCTAGCTGGTCAGCGCAGGCTTTCAGAACCCGACCTGTGATTCCATCTGGTCCTGCTGCCTTCCTGGTATTCACTCTTGAATGCCCTCCTCACATCATGCTCCGAGATGGTGAATGTGTTTACCTCTCTGGCTCTCTCAGCGTGCATGCTGGTTGTGCCACTAGCGCGCGTGGTTAGCTGCAGCCTCGAAACGAGCGTAAAAGGTGTTTAGCTTATCTGCCAGAGAAGCGTCCGCATTCACCATTCTGGAAGATGGTGTTTTATAGTCCGTTATTGTCCTTAGTCCCTGCCACAGGCTCCTGGAGCCACCTTGTTGGAACTGTGACTCTAGTTTCCTCCCGTAGCACCGCTTTGCATCCTTCACCGCCTGCGAACACTGTAAGACGCAGCCTTTGTACCTCCATGTCCCCGGTGGCGAGCCCCATGTTGTAGGCAGCGGAGCGGGATCTCAGAGCGTCGCGGATGGTTTTATCCACCCACGGCTTCTGGTTGGGAAACGTTCTAATAGTGTTTTTTTGCACCGTATCATCCGTTAGTTTCCCGATGAATCCCACAATCGCCTCCGTAAACATGTTGACGTCATCAGAGCTGCGCCGAAACGTGTCCCAGTCTGCGTCATCCAAAGCGTCCTGCAGAGCGGCCACCGATTGGTCAGTCCAGCGCGTGACCTCCCTCTGAACCGGAGCTTCCTGTTTCAGCCTTTGTTTGTAAACAGGCATGAGGAAGATGGCAGCATGGTCCGATTTCCCAAACGGTGGACGGATTGTGCCTTGTAGCTGTTCTTAAATGTTGTGTAGCAGTGGTCCAGTGTTCTTTCGCCTGGTGGGGAAGGTGATGTGCTGATAAAAGTTCGGGAGTGCGCGCTTGAGGTTGGCACTGTTGAAATCTCCGACCACAATGAGCGCAGCGTCCCGATGCTGTGTTTGATGTTGCGTTAGTGACTCATGTAAGTCCCATACTGCAGTGTCCGTGTCCGCTTGAGGTGGAATATAAACGGCACTGACTATGACCGAGCTGAATTCCCGAGGTAGATAGAAGGGCCGACATTTGATGGTCAGTAGTTCCAGGTTTGGTGTGCAGGAGCGTGAAAGAGGAACAATGCTCGCTGTCGCACCAGTGTTTGTTCACCATCAGACACACTCCACCTCTTGAGTGTGAGTGTATTGGGGTTGAGGTGAGTGTATTGGGGTTGAGAGTATTGGGGTTGAGTGTGAGTGTATTGGGGTTGAGTGTGAGTGTATTGGGGTTGAGTGTGAGTGTATTGGGGTTGAGTGTATTGGGGTTGAGTGTGAGTATTGGGGTTGAGTGTATTGGGGTTGAGTGTGAGTATTGGGGTTGAGTGTATTGGGGTTGAGTGTGAGAGTATTGGGGTTGAGTGTATTGGGGTTGAGTGTGAGAGTATTGGGGTTGAGTGTATTGGGGTTGAGTGTGAGTGTATTGGGGTTGAGTGTGAGTGTATTGGGGTTGAGTGTGAGTGTATTGGGGTTGAGTGTGAGTGTATTGGGGTTGAGTGTATTGGGGTTGAGTGTGAGAGTATTGGGGTTGAGTGTATTGGGGTTGAGTGTGGGTGTATTGGGGTTGAGTGTGAGAGTATTGGGGTTGAGTGTGAGAGTATTGGGGTTGAGTGTGAGAGTAATGGGGTTGAGTGAGAGTATTGGGGTTGAGTGTATTGGGGTTGAGTGTGGGTGTATTGGGGTTGAGTGTGAGAGTAATGGGGTTGAGTGTGAGAGTATTGGGGTTGAGTGTATTGGGGTTGAGTGTGAGAGTATTGGGGTTGAGTGTGTTGGGGTTGAGTGTGGGTGTATTGGGGTTGAGTGTGGGTGTATTGGGGTTGAGTGTGGGTGTATTGGGGTTGAGTGTGAGAGTAATGGGGTTGAGTGTGTGTGTATTGGGGTTGAGTGTGAGAGTATTGGGGTTGAGTGTGAGTATTGGGGTTGAGAGTATTGGGGTTGAGTGTGAGTGTGTTGGGGTTGAGTGAGTATTGGGGTTGAGTAAGAGTGTATTGGGGTTGAGGTGAGTGTATTGGGGTTGAGTGTGAGTGTGTTGGGGTTGAGTGTGAGTGTATTGGGGTTGAGTGTATTGGGGTTGAGTGTGAGATTATTGGGGTTGAGTGTGTTGGGGTTGAGTGTGGGTGTATTGGGGTTGAGTGTGGGTGTATTGGGGTTGAGTGTGGGTGTATTGGGGTTGAGTGTGAGAGTAATGGGGTTGAGTGTGTGTGTATTGGGGTTGAGTGTGAGAATATTGGGGTTGAGTGTGAGTAGACAGTGGTTGAGTCTGAGTGTGTTGGGTTTGAGTGAGTAAACAGTTCCACACCTGCAGTGTACTGTGGGACAGTGAGGGTGCTGCGCTGAGAGACCGACCGAGTTCCGCGCTGCTACGGTGACCGTGACATCACTGCTGTTGCTCAGACTAATGGGAGTGCTGGACACACTCGGGGACAAAGACACAGTCGTCCAGCTGTCTTTCTCTCCGTCTCTCTTAGATACTTCATATGCTGTCAGAGCTCCATGACTGTCCCAGGGAGAGAAAGACTGAGAGAGAGACAGAGAAGAAAATTATTCAACACACACATTTTCATAATACGGATATATGTGCGTGTGCGTGTGCGTGTGTGTGTGTGTATATATACCTTCCACATCACTTGAGCTGTGTTTTCACTGGTCCTCCACACCCATATATCTGGAGCTTCAGGTCCTGAAACACACACACACATATTCCTATCATCCATATTCCTATCATCCATATTCCCTACTCCCAATATTCCTATCATCCATATTCCCTATCATCCATATTCCTATCATCCATATTCTCTACTCCACATATTCCTATCATCCATATTCCCTATCATCCATATTCTCTACTCCCCATATTCTATCATCCATATTCCTACTCCCATATTCCCTACTCCCAATATTCCTATCATCCATATTCCTACTCCCAATATTCCTATCATCCATATTCTCTACTCCCCATATTCCTATCATCCATATTCTACTCCACATATTCCTATCATCCATATTCCCTACTCCCCATATTCCCTACTCCCCATATTCTATCATCCACACACACACACACACACACACACACACACACACACAAACACACACACACACACAAACACACACACACACACAGCTGTATTATTGGTTTATATTTTTATTTATTTAATACACGGTATGTTATACAGAGCTCAGTACACACACACACACACACACACAAACACACACACACAGACACATGTCTCTTATTATTACAAAACAAAATTAGTAACCTTAATAAAAGTCACAGTAGTGTTCATATACACACACACACAGACACATGTCTCTTATTATTACAAAACAAAATTAGTAACCTTAATAAAAGTCACAGTAGTGTTCATATACACACACACACACACACACAAACACACACACACAGCTGTATTATTGGTTGATGTATTGGGGTTGAGTGTGAGAGTATTGGGGTTGAGTGTGAGTGTATTAGTTGAGTGTATTGGGGTTGAGTGTATTGGGGTTGAGTGTATTGGGGTTGAGTGTGAGTATTGGGGTTGAGTGTGTGTATTGGGGTTGAGTGTATTGGGGTTGAGTGTGAGAGTATTGGGGTTGAGTGTATTGGGGTTGAGTGTGTGTGTGTATTGGGGTTGAGTGTGTGTGTGTATTGGGGTTGAGTGTGTGTATTGGGGTTGAGTGTGAGAGTATTGGGGTTGAGTGTGAGTATTGGGGTTGAGTGTATTGGGGTTGAGTGAGAGTATTGGGGTTGAGTGTGAGTGTATTGGGGTTGAGTGTGAGTGTATTGGGGTTGAGTGTGAGAGTATTGGGGTTGAGTGTATTGGGGTTGAGTGTGAGTATTGGGGTTGAGTGTGAGAGTATTGGGGTTGAGTATTGGGGTTGAGTGTATTGGGGTTGAGTGTGAGTGTATTGGGGTTGAGTGTGAGTGTATTGGGGTTGAGTGTGTGTATTGGGGTTGAGTGTATTGGGGTTGAGTGTGAGAGTATTGGGGTTGAGTGTGAGGTATTGGGGTTGAGTGTATTGGGGTTGAGTGTGAGTATTGGGGTTGAGTGTGAGAGTATTGGGGTTGAGAGTATTGGGGTTGAGTATTGGGGTTGAGTGTATTGGGGTTGAGTGTGAGTGTATTGGGGTTGAGTGTATTGGGGTTGAGTGTGAGGTATTGGGGTTGAGTGAGTATTGGGGTTGAGTGAGTATTGGGGTTGAGTGTGAGTATTGGGGTTGAGTGTGGGTGTATTGGGGTTGAGTATTGGGGTTGAGTGTGAGTGTATTGGGGTTGAGTGTGTATTGGGGTTGAGTATTGGGGTTGAGTGTGAGTGTATTGGGGTTGAGTGTATTGGGGTTGAGTGTGAGGTATTGGGGTTGAGTGTGAGTGTATTGGGGTTGAGTGTGAGTGTATTGGGGTTGAGTGTGAGTGTATTGGGGTTGAGTGTGTATTGGGGTTGAGTGTGAGAGTATTGGGGTTGAGTGTATTGGGGTTGAGTGTGGGTGTATTGGGGTTGAGTGTGAGAGTATTGGGGTTGAGTGTGAGTATTGGGGTTGGTGTGAGAGTAATGGGGTTGAGTGTGAGTATTGGGGTTGAGTGTATTGGGGTTGAGTGAGTGTATTGGGGTTGAGTGTGAGAGTAATGGGGTTGAGTGTGAGAGTATTGGGGTTGAGTGTGTTGGGGTTGAGTGTGAGAGTATTGGGGTTGAGTGTGTTGGGGTTGAGTGTGGGTGTATTGGGGTTGAGTGTGGGTGTATTGGGGTTGAGTGTGGGTGTATTGGGGTTGAGTGTGAGAGTAATGGGGTTGAGTGTGTGTGTATTGGGGTTGAGTGTGAGAATATTGGGGTTGAGTGTGAGTAGACAGTGGTTGAGTCTGAGTGTGTTGGGTTTGAGTGAGTAAACAGTTCCACACCTGCAGTGTACTGTGGGACAGTGAGGGTGCTGCGCTGAGAGAGACCGACCGAGTTCCGCGCTGCTACGGTGACCGTGACATCACTGCTGTTGCTCAGACTAATGGGAGTGCTGGACACACTCGGGGACAAAGACACAGTCGTCCAGCTGTCTTTCTCTCCGTCTCTCTTAGATACTTCATATGCTGTCAGAGCTCCATGACTGTCCCAGGGAGAGAAAGACTGAGAGAGAGACAGAGAGAAGAAAATTATTCAACACACACATTTTCATAATACGGATATATGTGCGTGTGCGTGTGCGTGTGTGTGTGTGTATATATACCTTCCACATCACTTGAGCTGTGTTTTCACTGGTCCTCCACACCCATATATCTGGAGCTTCAGGTCCTGAAACACACACACAGATATTACATATAATTATGGAAATTCCCTTAAAGAGATATGGAGATGTAGGAACATGGGGCTGAATAGATGTGTCAGGGCGACTGCATGATGAACAATAATAAAGTAACTCACTATCCATGTGTGTGTGCAGGCTGTAGGGGGCGCTCCAGTCTCCCCAACGCCAGAAATAGTGTAGCGATGCACAGCGAATAGAAAACGAGTACTCAGTGTCTGGCCTTAACCTCTCCAACACCACAGAGGACAGGCCCACTCCGGTGTAGTTACGCTGTGGTAACACACACACACACACACACACACACACACACACACACGATCAAGATGGCGCCGGTGAGGTCGGCTGCCGTCACGACTGCTCCGGCTTCGGTTTTTCTTTTTTTTGTTTATTTTATACTTTTATTTAACTAGTTTTATTTCCATCTACACAAGATGGACACTATTAGATATGACAGAGACACTCTTATATCTATTGGTGTACAATGCACTCACCTTTCGCCGCTTTTAAACCCGGACCCATGCTGGCCGAGAGATCCTGAGGAGAACAAAGGACGCGACTGCACCGGGCGCCCGCGAGGGAAACGAGCTGGCGTCAGGAACAGGCTGAGGCACGCGCACACCGCGCTCCCTTACCTAGTATCCTGTTAGCCAACGTCCAGTCACTGGAGAACAAGCTCGACGACCTCAGGGCAAGGGTCAAGTTCCAGGGAGACATTCGGGACTGCAACCTTCTCTGCTTCACCGAGACATGGCTGAACCCAGCGGTACCGGACCACGCCATCCAGCCGGCCGAGTTTTCTCGGTTTACCGCATGGACAGAACACTGGAGTCGGGAAGTCAAGAGGAGGTGGAGTGTGTCTGATGGTGAACAAACACTGGTGCGACAGCGCGAGCATTGTTCCTCTTTCACGCTCCTGCACACCAAACCTGGAACTACTGACCATCAAATGTCGGCCCTTCTATCTACCTCGGGAATTCAGCTCGGTCATAGTCAGTGCCGTTTATATTCCACCTCAAGCGGACACGGACACTGCAGTATGGGACTTACATGAGTCACTAACGCAACATCAAACACAGCATCGACGCTGCGCTCATTGTGGTCGGAGATTTCAACAGTGCCAACCTCAAGCGCGCACTCGAACTTTTATCAGCACATCACCTTCCCACCAGGGGCGAAAGAACACTGGACCACTGCTACACAACATTTAAGAACAGCTACAAGGCACAATCACGTCCACCGTTTGGGAAATCGGACCATGCTGCCATCTTCCTCATGCCTGTTTACAAACAAAGGCTGAAACAGGAAGCTCGGTTCAGAGGGAGGTCGCGCTGGACTGACCAATCGGTGGCCGCTCTGCAGGACGCTTTGGATGACGCAGACTGGGACATGTTTGGCGCAGCTCTGATGACGCCAACATGTTTACGGAAGCGGTTGTGGGATTCATCGGGAAACTAACGGATGATACGGTGCAAAAAACCACTATCAGAACGTTTCCCAACCAGAAGCCGTGGGTGGATAAAACCATCCGCGACGCTCTGAGATCCCGCTCCGCTGCCTACAACACGGGGCTCGCCACCGGGGACATGGATGAATACAAGGCTGCGTCTTACAGTGTTCGCAGAGCGGTGAAGGATGCAAAGCGGCGCTACGGGAGGAAACTAGAGTCACAGTTCCAACAAGGTGGCTCCAGGAGCCTGTGGCAGGGACTAAGGACAATAACGGACTATAAAACACCATCTTCCAGAATGGTGAATGCGGACGCTTCTCTGGCAGATAAGCTAAACACCTTTTACGCTCGTTTCGAGGCTGCAGCTAACCACGCTAGCGGCGCTAGTGGCACAACCAGCATGCACGCTGAGAGAGCCAGAGAGGTAAACACATTCACCATCTCGGAGCATGATGTGAGGAGGGCATTCAAGAGAGTGAATACCAGGAAGGCAGCAGGACCAGATGGAATCACAGGTCGGGTTCTGAAAGCCTGCGCTGACCAGCTAGCACCAGTGTTCACTGAGATATTCAACCTCTCTCTGGAACAGTCTGTTGTCCCCTCATGCTTCAAACAGTCCACTATTGTCCCTGTCCCGAAGAAACCCCAGCCCGCCTGCCTCAATGACTACCGCCCTGTAGCTCTGACCTCAGTAGTGATGAAGTGCTTTGAGAGACCGGTCAGAGACTTCATCACTGCCTCACTACCGGACACACTGGACCCACTACAGTTTGCGTACCGTCAGAACCGTTCGACTGAGGACGCAATTGCACATCTTCTTCACACTACAATCAGCCACCTGGACCAAAGAAACGGGAATTACACAAAGATGTTGTTCGTGGACTACAGTTCAGCGTTCAACACCATAATTCCCTCCACACTCACCTCTAAGTTGGAGGTCCTGGGACTCAGCCTGCCGCTGTGTCAATGGATCTCAAACTTCCTGACGGACAGACCACAAGCTGTACGGGTGGGAAAACACACCTCATCCACCCTCACCCTCAGCACTGGAGCTCCCCAGGGTTGTGTTCTGAGCCCCCTGCTGTACTCACTGTACACATATGACTGTGTGGCCACTTCCAACTCCACAACCATCATCAAGTTTGCTGACGACACCGTTGTGGTGGGCCTGATCTCCAACAACGACGAGATGGCCTACCTACAGGAGGTTAAAAACCTGGAGAGATGGTGCCAGGAGAACAACCTTCTCCTGAACGTCAGCAAGACTAAGGAGTTGATCGTGGACTTCAGCACGAAGCAGGAGCGGTCATACCAACCGCTAAACATCTGCGGGACTCCAGTGGAAAGAGTGGACAGTTTCCGGTACCTGGGTGTTCACATCACACAGGACCTGTCTTGGTCCTGTCACATCAACACCCTGGTGAAGAAGGCCCGGCAGCGTCTGTACCATCTGAGATGCTTAAGGGACTTTAAACTACCCTCTCAGGTGCTTAATACTTTTTACACTTGCACCATTGAGAGTGTTCTGACGGGTAGCATCACTTCCTGGTTTGGGAACAGCACCATGCAGGACAGGCGAGCCCTCCGGAGGGTGGTGCATGCAGCTGAACGTACCATCCACACCGAGCTCCCTGACCTGCAGGACATCTACAGCACGCGGTGCAGGACCAGAGCCAGGAAAATTGTGAAGGACCTCAGCCATCCCAACAATGGACTTTTTTCTCTGTTGCGTTCGGGGAAACGCTTCCGCTCCCTGAAGGCGAACACAGAGAGAATGAGGAGGAGCTTCTTCCCGCAGGCCATTCGGAGTTTAAACCAGGAAACACCCAGGATCTAAAAACTGGCCCACTCTCTCCATCATCACCCTTTATTTCCCCTGCACAATCACACTTTTCGTGCTACGGCACATTATACACTGGACTTGCACAGCACAGTGCACTTTACATTTTACATTTCACATTTCATATTTTCTTTTTCATATTTATTTCATATTTTTTTATATTCTTTTTTATACCACACCATTCCGCACAAGGACACTTTACACCACACCTTACTGCACACGGACACTCATGGACAATCAAAAACCATGCCTAACTTGTTTACTGTTGTTTACTGGTTAACTGCACACTGCCATAAACATTTTCTTAGTACATTTTCTGTGTATGTGTATATATATATATATATATATATATATATATGTATATATATATATATATATATATATATATATATATATATATATGTATATATATATATGTATGTGTATATATACATATATATTTATATATCTTTATCTTTATTTATCTGCCTTCTTTTTCTTATTATATTTTTCTTTAAATTTTGTTATTATATTTATATTTTTATTCTCCATTTTATTCCCTCATGCCGGACCGTCGTTAAAAGCATTTCACTGCATGTCGTACCCTGTATGTATGTGTATGTGACAAATAAAATTTGATTTGATTGATTTGATTTGACACACACACACACACACACACACACACACACACACAAATATAATCTACATGCAAAAATCTTTACCGGTTGGTACATTCTGGGATACACACAAGTGGTTAGTTAATGGTTTATTAGTAAACACTGGGTTAAGACTGGAGTAGTTAGCTCTGATAAGGGTCATGCTGTTGTAATTAAAGGTGAGGTGGATAATGCTAGGTTAGTTATCTATGGGTTATATATAAATCTGGTTAGTAGTACAGCTGGTTAAACAGTGACTCACAGTATGGACATGACCTCCACTCTCCAGCTGCACTTCACATAGGAGGGGCAGTGTTTTATACGCCTCCACCGTCCAGTTCCACCCAACTCCAGCCTTCCACGCTTCAGCATCAGACATCACATTTACCGGAGCCAACAGACGTACTATAGGAGATCAGACAGTGAGATCAGACACACTGCAGGAGAGCAGACTGCCTCCTGTGTTTTGATTGGCTAATAATTGTATGTGTTAGTTACTGCGCTGATCGATGGGGGCAGAGTCAGACAGCTGGACCATTCCCAGGGGATTACTGGCCACCAGAGTCCAGCTCTTCTCCCAGCGCTCAGAACGACACTGCTTCCTTTCATTTCTGCCCACTGTACAATTTCTATCTCACACACACACACACACACACACACACACACACACACACACACACACACAAACAATTCATTAGACACTACATTTAATATATCAGCGTGTACCTGTTGTTCAATGTGTGTGTATACCTCTTGTTCATTGTGTGTGTGTGTGTGTGTGTGTGTGTGTGTATATACCTGTTATTCAGTGTGTATGTGGTGAGTAAACATAGTTTCTGGAAGCCTGTATCTCGTCCTTTGCTCCAGCGACACTCAGCTGACTGTAGATCTCTCGTCTCACACTGCAGACCCTCATCACCTGGGGGATCTACACACACACACACACACACACACACACACACACACACACACACACAGGTGAAACAGACAGTTAAACAGTGAGTAAGACAGACAGTGAGTGAGACAGACAGACAGTGAGACAGAAAATAAGTGAAGCAGTGAGACAGAATGTGAGTAAAAAAGACAGTGAGTAAGACAGACAGTGAGTGAGACAGACAGTGAATGAGACAGAGAGTGAGACAGACAGACAGTGAGTGAGACAGACAGTGAATGTGGTTAGTGAGGCAGAGAGTGAATGAGACAGAGAGTAAGACAGACAGACAGCGAGTGAGACAGACATTGAGACAGGTGGAGAGTGAGACTCACAGCCGATGAAGAGCACGGTGCCGGTCAGAAGGTTGGTGTCAGAGCGACAGACAACGTTGGTGCCGGTGTAGGAGGACTTCTGCAGGTTGGTGATGGTGGTGCTGAAACTTCTGCGGCTGAGTCTGACCGCAGCTACGTTCTGCCTCCCATATCCCAAACTACTGAAGGTCTCGCCCTCCGAAGTGATGCAGCACACCGTCACGTTCCCACCCACCTCCAGCACAGGGTCCTGAGGGTACAGCTGAGCCTTGGGCTGGTCCGGAACGTCCATACCTGAATGTTCACCACCACATCAATAACTACACTAACCAATACACTGACTAACTAATTACACTAACTAACCAACACACTGACTAACTAATTACATTAACTAACCAATACACTGACTAACTAATTACACTAACTAACCAATACACTGACTAACTAATTACACTAACTAACCAATACACTGACTAACTAATTACATTAACAAACCAATACACTGACTAACTAATTACACTAACCAATACACTGACTAACTAATTACACTAACTAACCAATACACTGACTAACTAATTACATTAACTAACCAATACACTGACTAACTAATTACATTAACTAACCAATACACTGACTAACTAATTACATTAACAAACCAATACACTGACTAACTAATTACACTAACTAATTAATACACTGACTAACTAATTACACTAACTAACCAATACACTGACTAACTAATTACATTAACAAACCAATACACTGACTAACTAATTACACTAACTAATTAATACACTGACTAACTAATTACACTAACTAACCAATACACTGACTAACTAATTACACTAACTAACCAATACAATGACTAACTAATTACATTAACAAACCAATACACTGACTAACTAATTACACTAACTAATTAATACACTCACTAACTAATTACACTAACCAATACAATGACTAACTAATTACACTAACTAACCAATACACTGACTAACTAATTACATTAACTAACCAATACACCGACTAACTAATTACACTAACTAGCCAATACACTGACTAACTAATTACACTAACTAACCAATACACTGACTAACTAATTACATGAACTAACCAATACACTGACTAACTAATTACACTAACCAACCAATACACTGACTAACTAATTACACTAACTAACCAATACACTGACTAACTAATTACACTAACTAACCAATACACTGACTAACTAATTACACTAACTAACCAATACACTGACTAACTAATTACACTAACTAACCAATACACTGACTAACTAATTACATGAACTAACCAATACACTGACTAACTAATTACACAAACCAACCAATACACTGACTAACTAATTACACTAACTAACCAATACACTGACTAACTAATTACACTAACTAGCCAATACACTGACTAACTAATTACACTAACTAACCAATACACTGACTAACTAATTACATAAACTAACCAATACACTGACTAACTAATTACACAAACTAACCAATACACTGACTAACTAATTACACTAACTAACCAATACACTGACTAACTAATTACACTAACTAACCAATACACTGACTAACTAATTACATAAACTAACCAATACACTGACTAACTAATTACATGAACTAACCAATACACTGACTAACTAATTACATGAACTAACCAATACACTGACTAACTAATTACACTAACTAACCAATACACTGACTAACTAATTACATGAACTAACCAATACACTGACTAACTAATTACATGAACTAACCAATACACTGACTAACTAATTACATGAACTAACCAATACACTGACTAACTAATTACACTAACTAACCAATACACTGACTAACTATTTACACTAACTAACCAATACACTGACTAACTAATTACACTAACTAACCAATACACTGACTAACTAATTACACTAACTAACCAATACACTGATTAACTAATTACATTAACTAACCAATACACTGACTAACTAATTACATTGACTAACCAATACACTGACTAACTAATTACACTGACTAACCAATACACTGACTAACTAATTACATGAACTAACCAATACACTGACTAACTAATTACACTAACTAACCAATACACTGACTAACTAATTACATTAACTAACCAATACACTGATTAACTAATTACATTAACTAACCAATACACTGACTAACTAATTACATTAACTAACCAATACACTGACTAAACTAGATAATAACTAAGAATGATATAGTGACAGGTTTGTGAGAATGAGACACGGCTACACCTGTTATAATTATTATTACGGTGTTATTAGGATTAGCAGCAGTGATATGAGGTGTGAGTACCGGGGAGGGTCAGCAGGGGGCTCCACTGGCTTACAGAGTCCACGTGTCGAGCTCTGACGTGTACGGAGAGGGAGGTGCAGTTGAGCGGCAGGGCCGGGCGCCACGACCAATCACATCTCCCCGTCTTGGGATCCGCTTCCACCCACACACTCTCCTGTTACACACACACATTTCACCATAAAGGCTATATAATGAATTTCTGCTCTCTGATTGGATAAGCTGACCTGGCATGGAACTTGCTGCTAATCAGAAGATCTTACGTTGAGGACGAGCTCCATGAGTTCAGTGTGATAGATCTCCACATCAAACTGTGAGGCTTCACTCCGCCATGACATCATCAACGTCTGAGACTTCAGGTCCTTCTCTACAGACACAATCTGAGGTACAGAGAGCTCTGAACCTACCACACACACACACACACACACACACACACACACACACATTAGACATTAGTCTGCCTGGAATTGTGTTTCTGAGAGAGAGAGAGAGAGAGAGAGAGAGAGAGAGAAGACTCCTGCAGTTATCAGAACCCCTCACTGCTTTACAGATCTCCTGTATCATCAGCAGCTCCTCACATCTGCTCCACCACCCTCCCGTGATTCCACCAGTGATCTGCACACAGCTGCTGTATCTCCATGATACACTGGTGAGGCTAAAGCATGACCTGCTCTGTGAGACTGCATTTCATCTTCTTCTGGAACATTCACAGCACTGCATCAATTCCCCCAAAGCACTCAAATTGGTCCTTACATTTTTCCAGCAGATGTTTGTTTGTGGCTTTCACACACCCACAGGAGATTTCTTGGTGTAGAAGGTTTCTGGAACAGCTTTCATGATGGAGATGGAAAGATGATCCAGCTGTTTTACTCTGTTCAACATACTAAATGAAACTCAGCTCCTGGTGCTCCTGTAGGAGAGTCTGACTGCTACAGTCCACACTTTCCCAAGCTGCTATGAAAGATCAGATCTTCACTTCATTCAGTAGTGTAGAGCGTAACATAGGCCTCTGTCACACTGAACACATCACTGCTCTGTAGGCCACCGGGTGGTGAGCAGACATGCAGCTGGACGTTAGACAGGAGGGTAAACACAGCACTTCTTCAGCACTAATACTCACTATTTACCCCAGGGGTTTCTGCTCCCCAGACCTGAGGGCAGATGAGTAAATGGAATGCAGTGTGTTTTCAACATATAGCTTTTCCATTTACACTCTGTTCTTCACACCTCAGTGTCCAGGATCCTGGAGGACATCCAGGTCATGCTGAATCAGACCACAGTGTCTGAAGCAGGTTTTGTGATGTGTGTGGTCTCATGGCTATGGTCCTGAAGGTATGAGAAAAAAAGTTTCAGCTCCAGGAGCAGGTTCAGGACTTTTGTCAAGGACTCTTGTCAGTTCTCCATCCCAGATAAAGTTCTGAAATGGGGCAATTCCATCTACTGGGGGTTTCCACCACAGCACTGTTTCTGCCAGACTGCTTATAATCTGTAGGACAGCTGTGGGAGGAGCCATATCCTCATCTTCATCACATCTCCTCTACACCCCTCCTACAGGCCCCTTCCCTACACCCCTCCCTCTCACCCCTCCTACAGGCCCCTCCCCTACACCCCTCCCTCACACTCCTCCTTCAGGCTCCTCAGTGTCCAGGATCCTCGAGGACATCCAGGTCATGCTGAATCAGACCACAGTGTCTAAAGCAGGTTTTTCACTCTCGTTCACCCTCCCCTACACCCCTCCATCACACTCCTCCTACAGGCCCCTCCCCTGCACCCCATATACAGAGAGAGAAAGAGAGAGAGAGACAGTGAGAGACAAAGTGAGACATACAGGACTGACCTGAGTGGACGAGACTGGTTGTGAGATAGGAGCAGAGTAGCAGGAGCAGCAGTGTACACATCCTCATCATCTTCATCAGTAACACTATAAACACACACACACACACACACACACACACACACACACACACACACACACACACACACACACACACACACACACACACACACAGTTAGAACTAGTGGAACATGTTTGTTTTGATGGACTGGAGCATTGTTCTGTTTTAAAGTACATACATACATGTCCAAACAAGAAAACAGGGCAGATCTCACAATCTTACTGTTACACAAACACACACACACACACACACACACACACACACACACACACACACACTGGTCTCAGAGTGAAAAAGAAAGTGTCACTTATGAGTATTTTTGTTTTTACTGTGTTTCAACAAGTGTGTGTTCCCAGTGTGTGTGTGTGTGTGTGTGTGTGTGTGTGTGTGTGTGTGTGTGTGTGTACTCTTACACCCAAAAGCTGAAAAAATAAAAACAACACTGTACTGATCTTTAATATGAATACAGCCTCAGACCACAGATTATTCAACAAGACCAGTTCAGTCTCACACCCCAGTCATCTCTCTCTCTCTCTCTGTCTCACACCACAGTCATGTCTCTATCTTTCTCTGTCTCACACTACAGTCACGTCTCTCTCTTTCTCTGTCTCACACCACAGTCACATCTCTCTCTTTTTCTGTCTCACACCACAGTCACGTCTCGCTCTCTCTTTGTCTCACACCACAGACTCGTCTCTCTCTCTCTGTCTCACACCACAGTCACGTCTCTCTCTCTCTCTGTCTCACACCACAGACTCGTCTCTCTCTCTGTCTCACACCACAGTCACGTCTCTCTTTATTTGTCTCACACCACAGTCACGTCTCTCTCTTTCTCTGTCTCACAACACAGTCACGTCTCTCTTTCTGTCTCACACCACAGTCACGTCTCTCTCTCTCTCTGTCTCACACCACAGACACGTCTCTCTCTCTGTCTCACACCACAGTCACGTCTCTTTCTGTCTCACACCACAGTCACATCTCTCTCTCTCTCTCTCTCTGTCTCACACCACAGACACCACAGTCTTTCTCTCTGTCTCACACCACAGTCATGTCTCTCTCTCTCTCTCACACCACAGACACGTCTCTCTCTGTCTCACACCACAGTCACATTTCTCTCTGTCTCACACAACAGTCACGCCTCTCTCTGTCTCACACCACAGTCTCTCTCTCTCTCTTTCTCTGTCTCACACCAAAGACACCACAGTCTCTCTCTCTCAGTGTCACACCACAATCACGCCTCTTTCTGTCTTACACCACAGTCACGTCTCTCTCTGTCTCACACCACAGAAACATCTCTGTCTTTCTCTGTCTCACACCACAGTCACGTCTCTCTCTCTCTCTCTCTCTCTCTCTGTCTCACACCACAGTCACATCTCTCTCTCTCTCACACCACAGTCACATCTCTCTCTCTCACACCACAGTCCTGTCTCTCTCTCTCTCTCTGTCCACACCACAGTCACGCTCTCTCTGTCTCACACCACAGTCACGTCTCTCTCTCTGTCTCACAACACAGTCATGTCTCTCTCTGTCTCACACCGCAGTCATGTCTCTCTGTCTCACACCACAGTCTCTCTCTCTCTCTCTCTCTCTCTCTCTCTCTCTGTCTCACACAACAGTCACGCCTCTCTCTGTCTCACACCACAGTCTCTCTCTCTCTCACACCACAGTCACATCTCTCTGTCTCTTTGTTTCATACCACAGTCATGTCTCTCTCTCTCTCTCTCTCTCTCTCACACACACACACAGTCACGTCTCTCTGTCTTACACCACAGTCACATCTCTCTGTCTCTTTGTTTCATACCACAGTCATGTCTCTCTCTCTCTCTCTCTCTCTCTCTCTCTCACACACACACACAGTCACGTCTCTCTGTCTCTTTCTCTGTCTCACACCACAGTCATGTCTCTCTTTGTCTCACACCATAGTCATGTCACCTTGATCCTGAGGAAGATCTCTCGCAGTTATTATGTCTGTTCTGAAGATACAGGTGTGAATCTTCACCACACACACACACCGTCATCATCATTACACAGACACAGAGTATCACAGTAATAATAATAAATAAATAAATATAATGAATAATAATAATAATAAAAGTGTAAAATAACACTGATATTAATACAAAATGTGAGATTTATTTCTGTATATAAAAGCAGAAGTTTATAAACCTGAGCACACAGTCATTATATATTATTAATACACAATTTATTGATTATTATTACTATTATATGATGTTAGTTTTTATTAATAAGAGATAAAGAGAGTAAACACCTCAGTAATAGTAAATAAATACCTCAGTAATAGTAAATAAATACCTCAGTAATAGTTAGTAAACACCTCAGTGATAGTCAGTAAACACCTCAGTAATAGTCAGTAAACACATCATTAATAGTTAGTAAATACCTCAGTAATAGTAAATAAACACCTCAGTGATAGTCAGTAAACACATCATTAATAGTTAGTAAATACCTCAGTAATAGTAAATAAACACCTCAGTGATAGTTAGTAAACACCTCAGTGATAGTAAATAAACACCTCAGTAATAGTTAGTAAATACCTCAGTAATAGTAAATAAACACCTCAGTAATAGTTAGTAAACACCTCAGTAATAGTCAGTAAACACATCAGTAATAGTTAGTTAATACCTCAGTAATAGTAAATAAACACCTCAGTGATAGTTAGTAAACACCTCAGTAATAGTAAATAAACACCTCAGTAATAGTGAATAAATGCCTCAGTAATAGTAGATAAACACCTCAGTGATAGTTTGTAAACACCTCAGTAATAGTAAATAAATGCCTCAGTAATAGTAAATAAACACCTCAGTGATAGTTAGTAAACACCTCAGTAATAGTCAGTAAACACCTCAGTAATAGTCAGTAAACACCTCAGCAATAGCAAATAAACACCTCAGTAATAGTAAATAAACACCTCAGTGATAGTTAGTAAACACCTCAGTGATAGTAAATAAACACCTCAGTAATAGTAAATAAATACCTCAGTAATAGTAAATAAATACCTCAGTTATAGTAAATAAATACCTCAGTAATAGTTAGTAAACACCTCAGTAATAGTAAATAAATACCTGAGTAATAGTAAATAAATACCTCAGTAATAGTAAATAAATGCCTCAGTAATAGTAAATAAACACCTCAGTGATAGTTAGTAAACCCCTCAGTAATAGTCAGTAAACACCTCAGTAATAGTCAGTAAACACCTCAGCAATAGTAAATAAACACCTCAGTAATAGTAAATAAACACCTCAGTGATAGTTAGTAAACACCTCAGTGATAGTAAATAAATACCTCAGTAATAGTTAGTAAACACCTCAGTGATAGTAAATAAACACCTCAGTGATAGTTAGTAAACACCTCAGTGATAGTAAATAAACACCTCAGTAATAGTAAATAAATGCCTCAGTAATGGTTAGTAAACACCTCAGTGATAGTCAGTAAACACATCATTAATAGTTAGTAAATACCTCAGTAATAGTAAATAAACACCTCAGTGATAGTTAGTAAACACCTCAGTGATAGTAAATAAATGCCTCAGTAATAGTAGATAAACACCTCAGTGATAGTTTGTAAACCCCTCAGTAATAGTAAATAAATGCCTTAGTAATAGTAAATAAACACCTTAGTGATAGTTAGTAAACACCTCAGTGATAGTAAATAAACACCTCAGTAATAGTTAGTAAATACCTCAGTAATAGTAAATAAACACCTCAGTAATAGTTAGTAAACACCTCAGTAATAGTCAGTAAACACATCAGTAATAGTTAGTTAATACCTCAGTAATAGTAATAGTAAATAAACACCTCAGTGATAGTAAATAAACACCTCAGTAATAGTAAATAAATGCCTCAGTAATAGTAAATAAACACCTCAGTGATAGTTAGTAAACACCTCAGTGATAGTAAATAAACACCTCAGTAATAGTAAATAAATGCCTCAGTAATAGTAAATAAACACCTCAGTGATAGTTAGTAAACACCTCAGTAATAGTCAGTAAACACCTCAGCAATAGTAAATAAACACCTCAGTGATAGTAAATAAACACCTCAGTAATAGTAAATAAACACCTCAGTGATAGTTAGTAAACACCTCAGTGATAGTAAATAAACACCTCAGTAATAGTCAGTAAACACCTCAGTGATAGTTAGTAAACACCTCAGTGATAGTAAATAAATACCTCAGTAATAGTCAGTAAACACCTCAGTAATAGTTAATAGTAAACACCTCAGTGATAGTTAGTAAACACCTCAGTGATAGTTAGTAAACACCTCAGTAATAGTCAGTAAACACCTCAGTAATAGTTAAATAAACACCTCAGTGATGGTTAGTAAACACCTCAGTAATAGTCAGTAAACACCTCAGTAATAGTTAAATAAACACCTCAGTGATAGTTAGTAAACACCTCAGTAATAGTAAACACCTCAGTGATAGTTAGTAAACACCTCAGTGATAGTTAGTAAACACCTCAGTAATAGTCAGTAAACACCTCAGTAATAGTTAATAGTAAACACCTCAGTGATGGTTAGTAAACACCTCAGTAATAGTCAGTAAACACCTCAGTAATAGTAAATAATTACCTCAGTAATAGTAAACACCTCAGTGATAGTTAGTAAACACCTCAGTGATAGTTAGTAAACACCTCAGTGATAGTTAGTAAACACCTCAGTAATAGTCAGTAAACACCTCAGTAATAGTAGTAAACACCTCAGTGATGGTTAGTAAACACCTCAGTAATAGTCAGTAAACACCTCAGTAATAGTTAATAGTAAACACCTCAGTGATAGTTAGTAAACACCTCAGTGATAGTTAGTAAACACCTCAGTAATAGTCAGTAAACACCTCAGTAATAGTTAATAGTAAACACCTCAGTGATGGTTAGTAAACACCTCAGTAATAGTCAGTAAACACCCCAGTAATAGTTAATAGTAAACACCTCAGTGATAGTTAGTAAACACCTCAGTGATAGTTAGTAAACACCTCAGTGATAGTTAGTAAAACACCTCAGTGAACTGATATGGAGGGTAATGAGGCCTGAGGCAGAGTCCAGCGCGTGCCGCAGTACTGACACTCTGAGGTATTTAGCACACTGCTAACCGTTAGCCTCCGACATTGACACTCCTTATAGGCTTCATCAGCACTCACCTCCACACGCACTCGGTTTCCTCCAGTCCCCGTTATTCAATAAACCGCCGAGTCTCGTACTGTCAGGACACACAGCTGGAGTCGCACATCTGCATTATACCAGGTTATAACGTGTTACTCAGGAGCAGCAGGAGGAGGCGCTCGGCGTCCTATCCACACTGATCCATACAGATCCACACAGGAGCCGACTCCCTGAACCGAGTCATGCACACGGAGAACCGAATCAGCTCCTGACAAACGAGTTCGTGATTCATGAGAAAGAACTTTCAGGATTTAATATTATCAGTCTGCAACAATGTGCTCAGGACCAGAGTTTACATGAATTATTCTGTATTTAAGAGAAACATTTAGACCCTGACAACCAGCAGTTTTATTGAAGACTCAGATATAATATATATGTATAATCATTATTTTACTTTGGGGCTGTTTGTGTACAATCAAGTGTGGGGCATTACCATCTCACTTCAGCTGATCAACATGGGCATTCATACTTAAGTGTGGCAATAAAGTGAAACTTGAAGTGTAATGATGGACGTTCAGTGGTCACCACTGGATCACTCATTATAGATAACGTTGAAACGAACAAACTTATAGACACTAAAATTCTACATTCCAACTTCATAACCTTTTTATCTCTTTATCTTTATGATCTTATGTTAAAAGCGCCACACAAATAAAAATGAACTGAATGTTAGAGTTTAGTGTGTGTTAGAACTCTATCATCTCTGTACTAAAGCAGTGTGTGTTAGTGTTTTACTTCAAAACACAAAATTATAGTCAGTTAATCAATTACAAAAATGTCTCAAATACTCAGGGATCCAGAACTCCATTTAACCGAAATTCATTTTATTAAAGACAAAATCATTCCTGCTAAACACAATTCAAACTAGAAACTTGACTAAATGATTCAGATTCGACTCCCAAAATGTGGTCTCGGAATCGGAGTCGACTCCTGCATTCCAAATTGAACAAGCTGGGAACAGGGAAAACAGAGAGGGAGTGGGAGGGGCAGCGGCAGGGGGAGGGGCGGGGAGGAACAGGGCGGGTATTTCCGTTAGTGCGGGGGCGGGGGGAGGGGCTTTACAATAACAACTGCAGAGTTTATTTGCTTCCCCATGGGGTGAGAGAGAGAGAGAGAGAGAGAGAGAGAGAGAACAGAGTGTCTCTCCTAGAACACAGGAGATCTTATATACTACTGTATCACTTCTACTGCACCATACAATACTGACTTACACACAATATACCATTTATTATTACATCTTCAGCTGTTATTCAATAAAAAAACACTAAATACACATTCTACAAACACAAACTATATATTTTATAGATCATTTATTCAGTGTGTTTGTTAGATGCTGTAAATAAGGACAGAGATGTTTGAGTGTTATGTAAATGTGTGTGAGGAGTGAGGAGTGAGGAGAACACCTCTGATAAAACTTGTGAACATGAAGTTCTCCTGAGTGTGTACTGACCTCTGACCTGTTACAGGACATTGAGCTGAAGCCTAGGGTTTGTGTACAGAGCAGCAGCTGCAGTAACACGATTCCACCAGAGGGGGCTCTATTTCCCAACAAGCTCCAGCAGTTCTGGGGTGCGGGTTTCTACATAACAGACACGTTTCATACAGAAATCAGCCGAAATCATAATTACTGAGAATAAAAGACTTTTCTTTGTATTTCTGATTAAAACTCGGGTATAAATGTAAATAAAAGTCAAGTTTATTGACACTAAAGTAAATAATATACAGTGACTGAGTGAGAAGGGTTTACAAGTAGGCGGAGCTCTGACAACAGAGTGACGTCATAATCTCAGTGCTGTAAAAAGTGTAAAAGAATAAGGATATGGTGTGTGTGTGTGTGTGTGTGTGTGTGTGTGTGTGTGTGTGTGTGTGTGTGTGAGGTGAAGATGTTGGTGTTCTGGTCAGTGAATTTTCTCATCCTCGTTTCTGTAGAAACCACAAGCAGCCTGGAGATGATTTCAGGTCAGAACTTTACACTTTTCTGTATTTACCTGATTATAATACATGAGTTCTAGTTAATGATAAAAAACTCCTTCTTTATCTGCTGACAGGAAGCAGCGAGTCTCCAGAACTCAGTGTAGAAGTGCGAGTGAAGAGCTCATGGACTTTAGAGGTCAGATGGATGGAGCATCAAATCAACACAACCTCAGCACAAACCTCACAAACTTATCAGGTCCAAATTAGACAAGGGAAAATTTTCATATCATCAATCAGGTGACACACACACACACACACACACACACACAAAACACAGGATAAACATGATGATGATGTTGATGATGATGGTGATGATGATGATGATGTTGCTGATGATGGTGATGATGATGATGATGTTGCTGATGATGGTGATGATGATGATGATGTTGATGTATACAGAGTAATGTGAGTAAGGAGGCTGGAGGTGGGTTTGTGTGGTGGGTTTGGACCTCAGCGCTGCCACTCCAGTGTGCTGATCACTCTGTTCGGGTCAGACGTGTTCCTGGTTCATGGACTGAATGGACGACTCTTCACGGTAAAAACAATACCTGATCACACGCAGCTCTGAAGATCATGCTTCATGACAGTGCAGCTCCAGGGCTGGGATGATGAATCTGTGTGAGAATTTGTGGAGAACATTTAAACATTCTGCTCCAACTGAAATCATAAACAAAAGCACAACCTCAGAGAACCTGGGAGAACCTGAGAGAACCTGAGAGAACCTGGGAGAACCTGAAAGAGAACCTCAGTAAACACATTAAGCTTTAGTACATTAAAGTGTTTTCATTTGCAGTAAGAGGAAATTATAAAGGTGTATAAACAATGCGCTCGTACTGCTCTGGATATCTGCAGCTTTATCTGAAGTTCTCTGAAGTGTTTTTGGTTTTAGGAATTCAGTTGGAGATTCCATGAACTGTACAGGAAGGTGCAGGGTGTCAGTTTGTGAACATTTCCTCTGTGTGTGTGTGTGTGTGTGTGTGTGTGTGTGTGTGTGTGTGTGTGTGTAAGATATCTGACAGGGTTGAGTTGTGTAATCTCACTGCAAGTCATCGTCTGTTGCATTATGTTATGATGAAAAGACAGATGATGGACAGATAAATACCTTCATCACAAAGTCTTTCTTTTTCTCTAAAATTCAACATTCTGAGTTCACTTCCTGACACACACACACACACACACACACACATGATGATGATGATGATGATGATGATGATGATGGTGATGAGAGTTTCAGTAATAAACTGTTTGTTTATAAGCTGCTCTCATGTTTATGGAATGAAATGTGGCTGTGATTATAACAGGGTCTGAGGAACTTCTTTACCTCTGAATGTCTCTTTGTGCATTTGCGGTTGTTGCAGATGTGATTCTCAGTTCTTCACTGTGCTTTATGGTTTCAGGTGAGCAGAACATTCCCTCCAGCAGAGTGAGGTTATTCCCAGCGCAGGAGGTTTTACAGGAAGGATCGTCCATCTTCTTCTGCTGCATCCCTCCTGATGGAGCTCGAGTTACTGCCATCCACTTCTCCAACACTCCGTACCCTCTAATCAACATCGGCCGCCGTGTCGGAGCCATCAGAGTTCACCAACTCAACATCACCATGATGGGCGTGAACCTGGTGTGTCAGGACGACTCGGGAAACGAGCGAGCCGTGTTAAACTACGTCACCTGTGAGTTCAGAATCTGTCTACACTTTCCAGTCTCTTCCAGACTGAAGTTAGTGTAGATATCTCAGCGTGATGATAAACAGTATTAATCTCAAGTGAAGTTTTTTCTGTGTAACGTAGCAAAGCTTCAGGTGAGATCTTTCTCCTCTACAGGAACACATTCACACTCCTTTACTAATCATGTTTTCACTGGATTGGAGCATTTCTTCCTTCAGTAATACAATGAAGACAATTAACACCACATTGCTCCACCCCCCTGATACCATAGCAACCAGCTAGCTTGTTATAGCAACCAAATAACACACTAGTAACCAGCACCCAACTAGATACAACCTAGCGAGTGGAATGATACTAAAACCTGCTAGGAATAAAAATAAAACACCCATCTGATGCTCTATAACAACCGCCTAGCAACACCCTAGCAACCACTAGGAATATGCTAGCTTAATGCTGTAACCTAACCTTTAACCTTTAAAACCTGAAAACATATTTTCTGTTCATAGCAACCAAATAGCATCACCATAGCAACCACATATGTTAGCATAGCGGCTTTTTAACTTTAGCTGAGAAAATGAGCAAGTGATCCAGATGTGTGATTACTGACTAGATAGTGTGTGTGTGTGTGTGTGTGTGTGTTCAAATTATTTTGCAATTATATATGTTTTATATAAAAGAAGTAAAAAGAAGTGGTTTTTTTAGTTCCTCCTGAAAAACCAAAGAACCTGAGCTGTGCTACAAGGAACCTGAAGAACATTGTGTGTTCATGGACACCAGGCAAAGAACCCAACCTGAGCAGTGTTCGAAGACGCAGATACACTCTCCACATCCTGTACGTCAGCTTTTACCCCTAAATCTGCTTTTACCTCCGATTCTGTACATCTGTCTCACATATCACTCCTCTCCATTTCCCTCCGGTTCTCTCCTACAGGAACTCGGATGGAGTGATGTTCCCATGTGATAAAAGACCTTCCTCCTGTGAGTTTCCTGTTCTTCCAGACCTGATCTTCTACAACATCTCTGTGGTGGTGAAGAACAGCCTGGGGGAGGAGAGAGAGACCTACGCCTTCAACATCACACACAGGGGTGAGAACAGCAGTAAAGTAGCAGTAATGTGGCAGTAATGTGGCAGTAAAGTGGCAGTAAAATGACAGTAGAGTGGCTGTAAAATGAAAGTAAACTGGTAGAAAGTGGCAGTAGAGTGACAGAAATGTTACATGGAAGAGGCATTAAAGTGGCAGTAGAGTGGCAGTAAGTTGGCAGTAAAGTGGCAGTAAAGTAACAGTAAGTAACAGTAAAGTAGCAGTAAAGTGACAATAAAGTGGCAGTAAAGTGGCAGTAAAGTGACAGTGAAGTGGCAGTAAAGTGGCAGTGAAGTGACTGTAAAGTGGCAGTAAAGTGACTGTGAAGTGGCAGTGTAGTGGCAGTAAAATGACAGTAGAGTGGCTGTAAAATGAAAGTAAACTGGTAGAAAGTGGCAGTAGAGTGACAGAAATGTTACATGGAAGAGGCATTAAAGTGGCAGTAGAGTGGCAGTAAGTTGGCAGTAAAGTGGCAGTAAAGTAACAGTAAGTAACAATAAAGTAGCAGTAAAGTGACAATAAAGTGGCATTAAAGTGACAGTGAAGTGGCAGTAAAGGGGCAGTGAACTGGCAGTGAAGTGACTGCAAAGTGGCAGTAAAGTGACTGTGAAGTGGCAGTGGAGTGGCAGTGAAGTGGCAGTGAAGTGACTGTAAAGTGGCAGTAAAGTGACTGTGAAGTGGCAGTAAAGTGACTGTAAAGTGGCAGTAAAGTGACTGTGAAGTGGCAGTGAAGTGGCAGTGAAGTGACTGTAAAGTGGCAGTAAAGTGACTGTGAAGTGGCAGTAAAGTGACTGTAAAGTGGCAGTAAAGTGACTGTGAAGTGGCAGTGAAGTGACTGTAAAGTGGCAGTACAGTGAGAGTGATGTGGCAGTAAATGTGTCTATGAGTAGTGGATGTTGGTGGATCTGCTCAAGTTCAGATTTGGCTCAGAGGATCATCATGTTTAATGTGATGATCAGATGTGAGAGTGTGATCACTGTAGGTACGCCACCTCCTGTACTTCTCCTTTCTACTGCTGAACTGAATTAGGCTTCTGCTAAAGGAGCTCTTCCGTTTCATCAGTAGGTCATGGAGGAGATGTTTTTTTGTTTTGCAGAACGGCTGTGACTTTACTGTGTGTCTTCCTTTTCTCCACTTTAACACCGCAACAGTGGCACAAAACAGTGCCAATCTTCTTCTTAATGCTCTGAACCTGCTCCACAGCACACTATTTACTGACTACCACTGACTGGTAAAAGATCTCCAACATCTTACTGCAAACACAGAAGGACTTGAGCTTCCTCAGAAACTAGAGAAAGCTCATCATTTTTAATGCTCTCTGTGGTGCACCAGTGCCTCTCACAAGGTGCTCAGACACACAAGAACCCACCTGTACCACCTGGGGTCTATCAGGAGATCATGGACACCTGCATGCTTCTCAGCTTCACTCTGAACAGGAGAAGTTCATCATAATCACATAAATACACACAGGCTGATGATGTGATTATCTTATAATTGGTGTTCTTGTCAGAGTGTGATTTAACAAACAGTGTGTGTGTGTGTGTGTGTGTGTGTGTGTGTGTGTGTGTGTGTGTGTGTGTTCTGGGTACAGTGTTTCCAGTCCTGGAGGATCTGGTTGTGATTCCTTCTGCACTGAATGCTGAAGTTTACTGGACATTAGATGGAAGTTTTACAGACCTGCAGTTACTGTGTCAGATCACCATGGAGCCCATAAACACAACCACTGTGAGTGTGTGTATGTGTGTGTGTTACATGAGCTGCATAGTGTAGGAGTGGAGTGTGTGAGGAATCTCAGTGTGTGTGTGTGTGTTACAGGAGCTGCATTGTGTAGGAGTAGAGTGTGTGAGAAATCTCAGTGTGTGTGTGTGTGTGTGTGTGTGTGTGTGTGTGTGTGTGTGTTTTACAGGAGCTGCATTGTGTAGGAGTAGAGTGTGAGAAATCTCAGTGTGTGTGTGTGTGTGTGTTACAGGAGCTGCATTGTGTAGGAGTAGAGTGTGTGTGTGTGTGTGTGTTACAGGAGCTGCATTGTGTAGGAGCAGAGTGTGAGAAATCTCAGTGTGTGTGTGTGTGTGTGTGTGTGTGTGTGTTACAGGAGCTGCATTGTGTAGGAGTAGAGTGTGTGAGAAATCTCAGTGTGTGTGTGTGTGTGTGTGTGTGTGTGTGTGTTACAGGAGCTGCATTGTGTAGGAGCAGAGTGTGTGAGAAATCTCAGTGTGTGTGTGTGTGTGTGTGTGTTTTACAGGAGCTGCATTGTGTAGGAGTAAAGTGTGTAAGGAATCTTAGTGTGCGTGTGCAGAATCTGCAGCCGAGCACTCAGTACTCCACCAGGGGGCGGTGTGCAGTGCTGCACAACAGCTGGAGCTCATGGAGCACAACACACACCTTCAACACAGGTGTATATACACACACACACACACACACACACACACACACACACACACATATAGAGGGCTCCAGACAATTAAGAGTCATTGGCTTCTATTAGAAAAACAACATATGCCAAATTATATTTTAAAGTGCTATATTTTAAAACACTTACGGTCGTGCTGCTGTGTGCACATCTGTCATCCTTTTACAGTGTGGCCTGGGAACTGAAGTGCTCATACAGGAGGATGATCATTTCTCTGGAGCACTTTTTGCGATTATGTGATCACGAGCATCTTTATGTTTTTGTCAATCGCCATGTTTTCTTACTGTCTCTTTGTAATGAAATACATTTTTCATTGTGAAAAATGCTTTAGAGCAGAAGTCACGAAACATTTTCTGTGTCTCGTGATCAAACCTCAGACATGAAAACTCTTTGATCCAAGAAGTTTTTAAATGTCTTTTGGTACTTTTATCTACATTTCCACTGACTGACACAGAAAGATGATCCTCAGTGTGTCTGTGGTTCTCCTGCTCTCCAACTCCTGCTTTTTTACTGCAGGTGTGTCAGCAGCAGAACAGCTGGACAGAGATGAAGACTGTTGGAAAAAGTCTGATATTTTACGTTTCTACATGTTTTTATGATGCTGAAATGGGAGTTTTGCTTCAACAGCACGGTTATTTTGGTGCTTTAACTCAAGCGTAGGCGGCGCATGCGTCTCTGTTTATTACATCAACAAATAATGTGATCGTCAAATCCTCACAGAACACGCACATAAAAACATAACATGCAGATTATTCAGTCGTAACGTGTAGATTAATATGTACAGGTGGAGATCTCACTAAAATATTACTCACAATTTATTATTTTTGCAGTCTGGAGCCCTGATATATTGAAAGTGATGATAAAGATGGTAATTGGTGTGTATGTGTGTGTGTGTGTGTGTGTGTGTGTGTGTGTGTGTGTGTGTGTGTGGTGGTTATCAGAGGCGTTGGTGAAGCTGGATGTCTGGAGGATGATGATGGAGGAGAACCCTGAGCGGCGCAGGATCAGGGTTGTGTGGAGAAGCGTACGCTCACACTTCTGTCTCTCACATTCACGCCACATACACTACAACACTCCTGTAGCGTTACACTCCAGCTATGAAGCTAACACTCATCACACACTCATCATACACTCATCACTCACTCATCATACACTCATCATACACTCATCACACACTCATCATACACTCATCACTCACTCATCATACACTCATCACACACACTCATCATACACTCATCATACACTTATCACTCACTCATCACACTCATCATACACTCATCATACGCTCATCACTCACTCATCACACACTCATCATACACTCATCATACACTCATCACACATCATACACTCATCATACGCTCATCACTCATTCATCACACACTCATCATACACTCATCATACACTCATCACACATCATACACTCATCATACGCTCATCACTCCTCATCACACACTCATCATACACTCATTATACACTCATCACTCACTCATCATACACTCATCATACACTCATCACACACTCATCATACACTCATCATCGCTCATCACTCACTCATCATACACTCATCATCGCTCATCACTCACTCATCACACACTCATCATCGCTCATCACTCACTCATCACTCATCATCATACACTCATCATCGCTCATCACTCACTCATCATACACTCATCATCGCTCATCACTCACTCATCACACACTCATCATACACTCATCATACACTCATCACACATCATACACTCATCATACGCTCATCACTCATTCATCACACACTCATCATACACTCATCATACACTCATCACATCATACACTCATCATCGCTCATCACTCACTCATCACACACTCATCATACACTCATCATCGCTCATCACTCACTCATCATACACTCATCATCGCTCATCACACACTCATCATCGCTCATCACTCACTCATCATACACTCATCATCGCTCATCACTCCTCATCACACACTCATCATACGCTCATCATACGCTCATCACTCACTCATCATACACTCATCATACGCTCATCACTCACTCATCACACACTCATCATACGCTCATCATACGCTCATCACTCACTCATCATACACTCATCATCGCTCATCACTCACTTATCATACACTCATCACACGCTCATCATACACTCATCACTCACTCATCATACACTCATCATCGCTCATCACTCACTCATCATACACTCATCACACACTCATCATACACTCATCATCGCTCATCACTCACTCATCATACACTCATCATACGCTCATCACTCACTCATCACACACTCATCATACACTCATCACACTCATCACTCACTCATCATACACTCATCATCGCTCATCACTCACTCATCACACACTCATCATACACTCATCACACATCATACACTCATCATCGCTCATCACACACTCATCACTCCTCATCACACACTCATCATCGCTCATCACTCCTCATCATACACTCATCATACACTCATCACACACTCATCATACACTCATCATCGCTCATCACTCACTCATCATACACTCATCATCGCTCATCACACACTCATCATCGCTCATCACTCACTCATCACACTCATCATACACTCATCACTCACTCATCACTCATCATCACACTCATAACACACTCATCATACACTCATCACTCACTCATCATACACTCATCATACACTCACTCATCACTCATCATCACACACTCATACACTCATCATACACTCATCACTCCTCATCATACACTCATCATCATCACTCATCACTCACTCATCATACGCTCATCATACGCTCATCACTCACTCATCACACTCATCACACACCCATCATACACTCATCACTCACTCATCACATCATACACTCATCATACACTCATCACTCCTCATCATACACTCATCATACACTCATCACACACTCATCATACACTCATCACTCACTCATCATACACTCATCATCGCTCATCACTCCTCATCACACACTCATCATACACTCATCACTCACTCATCATACACTCATCATACACTCATCACACACTCATCATACACTCATTATACACTCATCACACTCATCATACACTCATCATACACTCATCACACACTCATCATACACTCATCACTCACTCATCACATCATACACTCACTCATCACACTCATCATACACTCATCACTCACTCATCACACATCATACACTCATCACACACTCATCACACACTCATCATACACTCATAACACACTCATCATACACTCATCATACACTCATCACACACTCATCACTCACTCATCACACACTCATAACACACTCATCACACACTCATCATACACTCATCACACACTCATCATAAACTCATTACTCACTCATCACACCTCATCACACACTCATCACACACTCATCACACACTCATAACACACTCATCATACACTCATCACACACTCATCATACACTCATCACTCACTCATCACACATCATACACTTATCATACACTCATCACACACTCATCACACACTCATAACACACTCATCATACACTCATCACACACTCATAACACACTCATCATACACTCATCACACTCATCATACACTCATAACACACTCATCACACACTCATCACACGCTCATCACTCACTCATCACACATCATACACTCATCATACACTCATCACACACTCATAACACACTCATCATACACTCATCACACACTCATAACACACTCATCATACACTCATCACACACTCATCATACACTCATAACACACTCATCATCATACACTCATCACTCATCATCACACACTCATACACTCATCATACACTCATCACACACTCATAACACACTCATCATACACTCATCACACTCATCATACACTCATAACACACTCATCATACACTCATCACACACTCATCACACTCATCATACACTCATCACACACTCATCATACACTCATCACACTCATCACACACACTCATCACACGCTCATCACTCACTCATCACACTCATCATACACTCATCACACACTCATCATACACTCATCATCATACACTCACTCATTATACACTCATCACACCTCATCATACACTCATAACACACTCATCATACACTCATCATACACACTCATCATCATACACTCATCACTCATCACACATCATACACTCATCATACACTCATCACACACTCATCATCATACACTCACTCATCATACACTCATCACACACTCATCATACACTCATCATACACTCATCACACACTCATCACACTCATCATCATACACTCATCACTCATCACACACTCATACACTCATCATACACTCATCAAACACTCATCACACACTCATCACATACTCATCACCAGTGTTTTGCTAGTTACTGGTACTAAAAAATAGTCATGTCAAGTCAAGTTTATTTGTATAGCGCTTTTCACAACAGACATTGTCTCAAAGCAGCTTTACACAAATCAACAGTGAAGGTGAATGGTGTGAATTTATCCCTGATGAGCAGCCGTGGTGACTGTGGCAAGGAAAAACTCCCTTAGATGTAATGAGGAAGAAACATTGAGAGGAACCAGACTCAAAAGGGGAACCCATCCTCATTTGGGTGACATCAAGAGTTTGATCATAAATCTTTCAACAATACAGAACACTGGAGAGTGAGAACTAACATGATTACTGGAGTATAAGATTATAAGTGATGTTCTTTCTGCAGTCTTATACAGTCTATATGGTTAGTAGCTCCTAGTTTTATGAGCTCAGCATTTGTGATCACCACAGATCCAGCATCAGCAAAGTAATGCGTTACTGTTAAAAGTTACTTTTCAGTTACTTTTTTAAAGAAGCTTCTTTAATGTTCCCATTTATGCCCTTTTATGTGTTCTGGTCTACAAACACAAAACTGACTTAAACACAGAGTAATGTTTAAACACTATTGTATTAAAGTCAGAGCAGCACACACTGAGTATATCACAAGCATTTCTGAAATAAAGAACAAAACAAGCTGAATAATATACAGTGGTCCCCTGCTTATCGTACGGCTCGGACATCGAACTTTTCGCTTAGCGAACAGTTTTTTGACTGAAATTTGCGCCTGCTGAACAACCAAATTCCCGCTTATCGACCTTTTTTACCCCGACTCATGTGGAGCGAGGGAAAGAATCTTCCCATTCTCGCCTCAGCCTTCGTGGAGAGAGCATCTATCGTAAATTAAACTTCGTTTGTGAACAATAAAGTGTTATTTAGTGCTCAATATAACAATTTAGTGTGTGTATATTGTATATACTATACTATACTGCCCTGTGTGTGTGTGTGTGTGTGTGTGTGTGTGTGTGTGTGTGTGTGTGTGTGTTAAACTCTCTGTGTTTTTAATAAACTCAAAGTGAACTCATTACGCTACATAACAGTTATATATAGTATTATTTATGTACCTGTATTATTCCACCGATACACATTGTTAATAAATGGGTATCAGTGGAGGTCGGGAACGGATTAATTGGTTTTCCATTATTTCTTTTGGGATAATTACATTTGCTCTTCGACCTTTTCGCATTTTGACCGATTTTAAAGAACGGATTAAAGTCGATAAGCGGAGGACCACTGTATTCAGAATCAAACACTAAAGTGGCTTCTGCTGTTGTGTTGAGCTCTTAAACATGTTACATTTCACAGCTGAAGTATGAAAACTATCAACAATGTAGAACAGAACACTGGGTTAACTTCTAGCTTCTAGCATGGAGTTTCTGGAGGTGCTGCTATCGCAGTAGATACGAGCTTCGAACCAGAAAGACACAGTTTAAGAAACTCGTCTTGCTCTCGCCTTGACTCGCCATTACTGCCGCACAGACCTGAATAAATGGAGACACGCTTATTCTTCTTCTTCGTGTTTACAGTGGTTCAGCCACCAATCCTACAATGTGTCTCTGCTGTAAGCAGGTCAGACTGTAGTCTACACTTCAGCCCAAATTCATTCATTTATAAAAGTAACGGGTAACAAACCATACGCTAACGGAGTTACTTTATTTTTTTAAAGTAACGTGTTACAGCATTAGTTACTGTCAAAAGTAACGCGTTACTGTCCAACACGCTCATCATACACTCACTCATTATACACTCATCACACTCATCATACACTCACTCATTATACACTCATCACACGCTCATCATACACTCACTCATTATACACTCATCACACTCTCATCATACACTCACTCATTATACACTCATCACACGCTCATCATACACTCACTCATTATACACTCATCACACTGCTCATCATACACTCACTCATTATACACTCATCACACGCTCATCATACACTCACTCATTATACACTCATCACACTCATCATACACTCACTCATTATACACTCATCACACGCTCATCATACACTCACTCATTATACACTCATCACACGCTCATCATACACTCACTCATTATACACTCATCACACGCTCATCATACACTCACTCATTATACACTCATCACGCTCATCATACACTCACTCATTATACACTCATCACACGCTCATCATACACTCACTCATTATACACTCATCACACTCTCATCATACACTCACTCATTATACACTCATCACGCTCATCATACACTCACTCATTATACACTCATCACACTCATCATACACTCACTCATTATACACTCATCACACTCTCAACATACACTCACTCATTATACACTCATCACACTCTCATCATACACTCACTCATTATACACTCATCACACTCTCATCATACACTCACTCATTATACACTCATCACACGCTCATCATACATTCACTCATTATACACTCATCATCACACTCATCATACACTCACTCATTATACACTCATCACACACTCATCATACACTCACTCATTATACACTCATCACACGCTCATCATACACTCACTCATTATACACTCATCACACTCATCATACACTCACTTATTATACACTCATCACACGCTCATCATACACTCATAACACACTCATCACACTCATCATACACTCACTCATTATACACTCATCACACGCTCATCATACACTCACTCATTATACACTCATCACACGTCAACATACACTCACTCATTATACACTCATCACACGCTCAACATACACTCACTCATTATACACTCATCACACGCTCATCATACACTCACTCATTATACACTCATCACACTCATCATACACTCACTCATTATACACTCATCAGACTCTCATCATACACTCACTCATTATACACTCATCACACTCTCATCATACACTCACTCATTATACACTCATCACACTCATCACTCACTCATCACACACTCATCATACACTCATCACACTCATCACTCACTCATCATACACTCATCATACACTCATCATACACTCATCACATCATACACTCATCATACGCTCATCATACACTCATCACTCACTCATCACACGCTCATCATACACTCATCACTCACTCATCATACACTCATCATACACTCATCACACACTCATCATACACTCATCATACGCTCATCACTCACTCATCATACACTCATCATACGCTCATCACTCACTCATCACACACTCATCATACACTCATCACTCACTCATCATACACTCATCATACGCTCATCACTCACTCATCACACACTCATACACTCATCATACACTCATCACTCACTCATCATACACTCATCATACGCTCATCACTCACTCATCACACATCATACACTCATCATACACTCATCACTCAGTGTGTAAGCAGGTCAGACTGTAGTCTACACTTCAGCCCAAATTCATTCATTTATACACTCATCACTCAGTGTGTAAGCAGGTCAGACTGTAGTCTACACTTCAGCCCAAATTCATTCATTTATACACTCATCACGCTCAACATACACTCACTCATCACACACTCATAGATAGATAGAGATAGAACTTTATTGTTATTGTATAGTACAGGTACACAGCAACGGAATGCAGTTTGACATCTACCAGAAGTGCAAAATGTAGCAGTCGTGCAAAGTGCATATAAACATGTAGCATATGTACAGTGAATAAATATAAAGTCAGAAACAGGGCAGAGACGTGTGGACATCATTAGGAAGTACAGGAATAGTTCTTAAGGCTGTGGCATTGAAGAGTAATTAGCAAGTCGAATAAACAGTCTACTATATATATATATAAATATATTATACACTCATCACACTCTCATCATACACTCACTCATTATACACTCATCACACGCTCATCATACACTCACTCATTATACACTCATCACACGCTCATCATACACTCACTCATTATACACTCATCACACGCTCATCATACACTCACTCATTATACACTCATCACACGCTCAACATACACTCACTCATTATACACTCATCACACGCTCATCATACACTCACTCATTATACACTCATCACACTCTCATCATACACTCACTATTATACACTCATCACCTCTCATCATACACTCACTCATTATACACTCATCACACTGCTCATCATACACTCACTCATTATACACTCATCACACGCCATCATACACTCACTCATTATACACTCATCACACCTCATCATACACTCACTCATTATACACTCATCACACTCTCAACATACACTCACTCATTATACACTCATCACACTCTCAACATACACTCACTCATTATACACTCATCAGACTCTCATCATACACTCCTCATTATACACTCATCACTCTCATCATACACTCACTCATTATACACTCATCACACTCATCACACTCACTCATTATACACTCATCACACGCTCAACATACACTCACTCATTATACACTCATCACTCTCATCATACACTCACTCATTATACACTCATCACACTCTCATCATACACTCACTCATTATACACTCATCACACTCTCATCATACACTCACTCATTATACACTCATCACACGCTCAACATACACTCACTCATTATACACTCATCACACTCTCATCATACACTCACTCATTATACACTCATCACACGCTCATCATACACTCATCATACATTCATCACACTCTCATCACTCACTCATCACACTCATCATATGCTCATCACACACTCCTCACTTATTTATCACACGCTCATCATACACTAATCACACACTCATCATACACTCATCATACACTAATCATACATTTATCATACACTAATCATACACTCATCATACACTCATCATACACTCATCATACACTCATCATACACTCATCATACACTAATCACACACTCATCACACACTAATCACACACTCATCACACACTCATCATACACTCATCACACACACTCATCACACACTCATAGATAGATAGAGAGATAGAACTTTATTGTTATTGTATAGTACAGGTACACAGCAACGGAATGCAGTTTGACATCTACCAGAAGTGCAAAATGTAGCAGTCGTGCAAAAGTGCATATAAACATGTAGCATATGTACAGCAAGTGATAAATATGTAAACATGTAAAGTGAATAAATATAAAGTCAGAAACAGGGCAGAGACGTGTGGACATCAATTTAGAGTACAGGAATGGTTCTGAGGTGATGGTATTAAAGAGTAATGTGCAGAAGTGAAGATTAAAAGATTATGGCCTTTTAGAATTAGCAGCTAAATAACCAGTCGACTATATATATATATATATATATATTAATATATAAATATATAAATATGAAGCATATGTACAGTGAATAAATATAAAGGCAGTGACAGTGCAGAGACGTGTGGACATCATTAGGAAGTACAGGAATAGTTCTTAAGGCTGTGGCATTGAAGAGTAATTAGCAAGTCGAATAAACAGTCTACTATATATATATATAAATATATAGATGTGTGTAAATATACATACACACAGGTTATATACACAAATGAATGAAATGTTGAGCAGAATGTACAGTACTGATATAAAGATGCATAGATAAAAGTAGTGCAGATGTAATGAGTAATAGAAAAGTATGTAATATGTACATGTATAGTCTTCTTCTTCTTCTTTCAGCTGCTCCCATTAGGGGGCGCCACAGCGGATCATCCGTCTCTATACCACCCTGTCCTCTACATCTGCCTCTTTCACACCAACTACCTGCATGTCTTCCCTCACCACATCCATGAACCTCCTCCTTGGCCTTCCTCTTTTCCTCCTACCTGGTGGCTCCATCCTCAGCATTCTTCTACCAATATAATTCATGTCCCTTCTCTGCACATGTCCAAACCATCTCAATCTCACCTCCCTCACCTTGTCACCAAAACATCCTACATGCGCTGTCCCTCTAATAAACTCATTTCTAATCCTGTCCATCGTCGTCACTCCCAACGAACATCTCAACATCTTCAGCTCTGCTACCTCCAGCTCCACCTCCTGTCTTTTACTCAATGCCACTGTCTCTAATCCATACAACATCTCAGGTCTCACCACAGTCCTATAAACTTTCCCTTTCACTCTCACAGATACTCTTCTATCACAAATCACTCCTGCTATCACTCTTCTCCACCCACTCCACCCTGCCTGCACTCTTTTCTTCACTTCTCTAACACACTCTCTATTACTTTGCACTGTTGACCCCAGGTACCTGAACTCCTCCACCTTCTCCACCTCTTCTCCCTGTAACCGCACCCCTCCACTGTCCTCCCTCTCATTCACACACATGTACTCTGTCTTACTCCTACTGACTTTCATTCCCCTTCTCTCCAGCGCATATCTCCACCTCTCCAGGCTCTTCTCAACCTGCTCATTAGGAAGTACAGGAATAGTTCTTAAGGCTGTGGCATTGAAGAGTAATTAGCAAGTCGAATAAACAGTCTACTATATATATATATATATATATATATATATATATATATATATATATATATATATATATATATATATATATATATATATATATATATATATATATATATATATATATATATATATATATATATATATATATATATATATATATATATATATATATATATATATATATATATATATATATATATATATATATATATATATATATATATATATATATATATATATATATATATATATATATATATATATATATATATATATATATATATATATATATATATATATATATATATATATATATATATATATATATATATATATATATATATATATATATATATATATATATATATATATATATATATATATATATATATATATATATATATATATATATATATATATATATATATATATATATATATATATATATATATATATATATATATATATATATATATATATATATATATATATATATATATATATATATATATATATATATATATATATATATATATATATATATATATATATATATATATATATATATATATATATATATATATATATATATATATATATATATATATATATATATATATATATATATATATATATATATATATATATATATATATATATATATATATATATATATATATATATATATATATATATATATATATATATATATATATATATATATATATATATATATATATATATATATATATATATATATATATATATATATATATATATATATATATATATATATATATATATATATATATATATATATATATATATATATATATATATATATATATATATATATATATATATATATATATATATATATATATATATATATATATATATATATATATATATATATATATATATATATATATATATATATATATATATATATATATATATATATATATATATATATATATATATATATATATATATATATATATATATATATATATATATATATATATATATATATATATATATATATATATATATATATATATATATATATATATATATATATATATATATATATATATATATATATATATATATATATATATATATATATATATATATATATATATATATATATATATATATATATATATATATATATATATATATATATATATATATATATATATATATATATATATATATATATATATATATATATATATATATATATATATATATATATATATATATATATATATATATATATATATATATATATATATATATATATATATATATATATATATATATATATATATATATATATATATATATATATATATATATATATATATATATATATATATATATATATATATATATATATATATATATATATATATATATATATATATATATATATATATATATATATATATATATATATATATATATATATATATATATATATATATATATATATATATATATATATATATATATATATATATATATATATATATATATATATATATATATATATATATATATATATATATATATATATATATATATATATATATATATATATATATATATATATATATATATATATATATATATATATATATATATATATATATATATATATATATATATATATATATATATATATATATATATATATATATATATATATATATATATATATATATATATATATATATATATATATATATATATATATATATATATATATATATATATATATATATATATATATATATATATATATATATATATATATATATATATATATATATATATATATATATATATATATATATATATATATATATATATATATATATATATATATATATATATATATATATATATATATATATATATATATATATATATATATATATATATATATATATATATATATATATATATATATATATATATATATATATATATATATATATATATATATATATATATATATATATATATATATATATATATATATATATATATATATATATATATATATATATATATATATATATATATATATATATATATATATATCACAATATCATCTGCAAATGTGATGGTGGATGTTGTGTAGTGATTAGCGGTGTAGTGTAGAGTTCAGTAGTGTGATGGTGGATGTTTTGTAGTGATTAGCGGTGTAGTGTAGAGTTCAGTAGTGTGATGGTGGATGTTGTGTAGTGATTAGCGGTGTAGTGTAGAGTTCAGTAGTGTGATGGTGGATGTTTTGTAGTGATTAGCGGTGTAGTGTAGAGTTCAGTAGTGTGATGGTGGATGTTTTGTAGTGATTAGCGGTGTAGCGTAGAGTTCAGTAGTGTGATGGTGGATGTTTTGTAGTGATTAGCGGTGTGGCGTAGAGTTCAGTAGTGTGATGGTGGATGTTTTGTGGTGATTAGCGGTGTAGCGTAGAGTTCAGTAGTGTGATGGTGGATGTTTTGTAGTGATTAGCGGTGTGGCGTAGAGTTCAGTAGTGTGATGGTGGATGTTTTGTAGTGATTAGCGGTGTGGCGTAGAGTTCAGTAGTGTGATGGTGGATGTTTTGTAGTGATTAGCGGTGTAGTGTAGAGTTCAGTAGTGTGATGGTGGATGTTTTTAGTGATTAGCGGTGTAGTGTAGAGTTCGAGTTCAGTAGTGTGATGGTGGATGGTGGATGTTTTGTAGTGATTAGCGGTGTAGTGTAGAGTTCAGTAGTGTGATGGTGGATGTTTTGTAGTGATTAGCGGTGTAGTGTAGAGTTCAGTAGTGTGATGGTGGATGTTTTGTAGTGATTAGCGGTGTAGTGTAGAGTTCAGTATTGTGATGGTGGATGTTTTGTAGTGATCTAACAGTGTAGTGTAGAGTTCAGTAGTGTGATGGTGGATGTTTTGTAGTGATTAGCGGTGTAGTGTGGAGTTCAGTAGTGTGATGGTGAATGGTGGATGTTTTGTAGTGATTAGCGGTGTGGCGTAGAGTTCAGTAGTGTGATGGTGGATGTTTTTAGTGATTAGCGGTGTAGTGTAGAGTTCGAGTTCAGTAGTGTGATGGTGGATGTTTTGTAGTGATTAGCGGTGTAGTGTAGAGTTCAGTAGTGTGATGGTGGATGTTTTGTAGTGATTAGCGGTGTAGTGTAGAGTTCAGTATTGTGATGGTGGATGTTTTGTAGTGATCTAACAGTGTAGTGTAGAGTTCAGTAGTGTGATGGTGGATGTTTTTAGTGATTAGCGGTGTAGTGTGGAGTTCAGTAGTGTGATGGTGAATGGTGGATGTTTTGTAGTGATTAGCGGTGTGGCGTAGAGTTCAGTAGTGTGATGGTGGATGTTTTGTAGTGATTAGCGGTGTGGTGTAGAGTTCAGTAGTGTGATGGTGGATGTTTTGTAGTGATTAGCGGTGTAGTGTAGAGTTCAGTAGTGTGATGGTGGATGGTGGATGTTTTGTAGTGATTAGCGGTGTAGTGTGGAGTTCAGTAGTGTGATGGTGGATGTTTTGTAGTGATTAGCGGTGTAGTGTAGAGTTCAGTAGTGTGATGGTGGATGTTTTGTAGTGATTAGCGTGTAGTGTAGAGTTCAGTAGTGTGATGGTGGATGTTTTGTAGTGATTAGCGGTGTAGTGTAGAGTTCAGTATTGTGATGGTGGATGTTTTGTAGTGATCTAACAGTGTAGTGTAGAGTTCAGTAGTGTGATGGTGGATGTTTTGTAGTGATTAGCGGTGTAGTGTGGAGTTCAGTAGTGTGATGGTGAATGGTGGATGTTTTGTAGTGATTAGCGGTGTAGCGTAGAGTTCAGTAGTGTGATGGTGGATGTTTTGTAGTGATTAGCGGTGTAGTGTAGAGTTCAGTAGTGTGATGGTGGATGTTTTGTAGTGATTAGCGTGTAGTGTAGAGTTCAGTAGTGTGATGGTGGATGGTGGATGTTTTGTAGTGATTAGCGGTGTAGTGTAGAGTTCAGTAGTGTGATGGTGGATGTTTTGTAGTGATTAGCGGTGTAGTGTAGAGTTCAGTAGTGTGATGGTGGATGTTTTGTAGTGATTAGCGGTGTAGTGTAGAGTTCAGTAGTGTGATGGTGGATGTTTTGTAGTGATCTAACAGTGTAGTGTAGAGTTCAGTAGTGTGATGGTGGATGTTTTGTAGTGATTAGCGGTGTAGTGTAGAGTTCAGTAGTGTGATGGTGAATGGTGGATGTTTTGTAGTGATTAGCGGTGTAGCGTAGAGTTCAGTAGTGTGATGGTGGATGTTTTGTAGTGATTAGCGGTGTAGCGTAGAGTTCAGTAGTGTGATGGTGGATGTTTTGTAGTGATTAGCAGTGTAGTGTAGAGTTCAGTAGTGTGATGGTGGATGTTTTGTGGTGATTAGCGGTGTAGTGTAGAGTTCAGTAGTGTGATGGTGGATGTTTTGTAGTGATTAGCGGTGTAGTGTAGAGTTCAGTAGTGTGATGGTGAATGGTGGATGTTTTGTAGTGATTAGCGGTGTAGCGTAGAGTTCAGTAGTGTGATGGTGGATGTTTTGTAGTGATTAGCGGTGTAGCGTAGAGTTCAGTAGTGTGATGGTGGATGTTTTGTAGTGATTAGCGGTGTAGTGTAGAGTTCAGTAGTGTGATGGTGGATGTTTTGTAGTGATTAGCGGTGTAGTGTAGAGTTCAGTAGTGTGATGGTGGATGTTTTGTAGTGATTAGCGGTGTAGTGTAGAGTTCAGTAGTGTGATGGTGGATGTTTTGTAGTGATTAGCGGTGTAGTGTAGAGTTCAGTAGTGTGATGGTGGATGTTATGTAGTGATTAGCGGTGTAGTGTAGAGTTCAGTAGTGTGATGGTGGATGTTTTGTAGTGATTAGCGGTGTAGTGTAGAGTTCAGTAGTGTGACGGTGGATGTTTTGTAGTGATTAGCGGTGTGGTGTAGAGTTCAGTAGTGTGACGGTGGATGTTTTGTAGTGATTAGCGGTGTGGTGTAGAGTTCAGTAGTGTGATGGTGGATGTTGTGTAGTGATTAGCGGTGTAGTGTAGAGTTCGAGTTCAGTAGTGTGATGGTGGATGTTGTGTAGTGATTAGCGGTGTAGTGTAGAGTTCAGTAGTGTGATGGTGGATGTTTTGTAGTGATTAGCGGTGTAGTGTAGAGTTCAGTAGTGTGATGGTGGATGTTTTGTAGTGATTAGCGGTGTAGCGTAGAGTTCAGTAGTGTGATGGTGGATGTTTTGTAGTGATTAGCGGTGTAGTGTAGAGTTCAGTAGTGTGATGGTGGATGTTTTGTAGTGATTAGCGGTGTAGTGTAGAGTTCAGTAGTGTGATGGTGGATGTTGTGTAGTGATTAGCGGTGTAGTGTAGAGTTCAGTAGTGTGATGGTGGATGTTTTGTAGTGATTAGCGGTGTAGCGTAGAGTTCAGTAGTGTGATGGTGGATGTTTTGTAGTGATTAGCGGTAGTGTAGAGTTCGAGTTCAGTAGTGTGATGGTGGATGTTTTGTAGTGATTAGCGGTGTAGTGTAGAGTTCAGTAGTGTGATGGTGGATGTTGTGTAGTGATTAGCGGTGTAGTGTAGAGTTCAGTAGTGTGATGGTGGATGTTTTGTAGTGATTAGCGGTGTGTAGAGTTCAGTAGTGTGATGGTGGATGTTTTGTAGTGATTAGCGGTGTGTAGAGTTCAGTAGTGTGATGGTGGATGTTTTGTAGTGATTAGCGGTGTAGTGTAGAGTTCAGTAGTGTGATGGTGGATGTTTTGTAGTGATTAGCGGTGTAGTGTAGAGTTCAGTAGTGTGATGGTGGATGTTTTGTAGTGATTAGCGGTGTAGTGTAGAGTTCAGTAGTGTGATGGTGGATGTTTTGTAGTGATTAGCGGTGTAGTGTAGAGTTCAGTAGTGTGATGGTGGATGTTTTGTAGTGATTAGCGGTGTGTAGAGTTCAGTAGTGTGATGGTGGATGTTTTGTAGTGATTAGCGGTGTAGTGTAGAGTTCAGTAGTGTGATGGTGGATGTTTTGTAGTGATTAGCGGTGTAGTGTAGAGTTCAGTAGTGTGATGGTGGATGTTTTGTAGTGATTAGCGTGTGTAGTGTAGAGTTCAGTAGTGTGATGGTGGATGTTGTGTAGTGATTAGCGGTGTAGTGTAGAGTTCAGTAGTGTGATGGTGGATGTTTTGTAGTGATTAGCGGTGTAGCGTAGAGTTCAGTAGTGTGATGGTGGATGTTTTGTAGTGATTAGCGGTGTAGTGTAGAGTTCAGTAGTGTGATGGTGGATGTTTTGTAGTGATTAGCGGTAGTGTAGAGTTCAGTAGTGTGATGGTGGATGTTTTGTAGTGATTAGCGTGTAGTGTAGAGTTCAGTAGTGTGATGGTGGATGTTTTGTAGTGATTAGCGTGTAGTGTAGAGTTCAGTAGTGTGATGGTGGATGTTTTGTAGTGATTAGCGGTGTAGTGTAGAGTTCAGTAGTGTGATGGTGGATGTTTTGTAGTGATCTAACAGTGTAGTGTAGAGTTCAGTAGTGTGATGGTGGATGTTTTGTAGTGATTAGCGGTGTAGTGTAGAGTTCAGTAGTGTGATGGTGGATGGTGGATGTTTTAGTGATTAGCGGTGTAGCGTAGAGTTCAGTAGTGTGATGGTGGATGTTTTGTAGTGATTAGCGGTGTAGTGTAGAGTTCAGTAGTGTGATGGTGGATGTTTTGTAGTGATTAGCGGTGTAGTGTAGAGTTCAGTAGTGTGATGGTGGATGGTGGATGTTGTGTAGTGATTAGCGGTGTAGTGTAGAGTTCAGTAGTGTGATGGTGGATGTTGTGTAGTGATTAGCGGTGTAGTGTAGAGTTCAGTAGTGTGATGGTGGATGTTGTGTAGTGATTAGCGGTGTAGTGTAGAGTTCAGTAGTGTGATGGTGGATGTTGTGTAGTGATTAGCGGTGTAGTGTAGAGTTCAGTGTGATGGTGGATGTTGTGTAGTGATTAGTGGTGTAGTGTAGAGTTCAGTAGTGTGATGGTGGATGTTTTGTAGTGATTAGCGGTGTAGTGTAGAGTTCAGTAGTGTGATGGTGGATGTTTTGTAGTGATTAGCGGTGTAGTGTAGAGTTCAGTAGTGTGATGGTGGATGTTGTGTAGTGATTAGCGGTGTAGTGTAGAGTTCAGTAGTGTGATGGTGGATGTTTTGTAGTGATTAGCGGTGTAGTGTAGAGTTCAGTAGTGTGATGGTGGATGTTTTAGTGATTAGCGGTGTAGTGTAGAGTTCAGTAGTGTGATGGTGGATGTTGTGTAGTGATTAGCGGTGTAGTGTAGAGTTCAGTAGTGTGATGGTGGATGTTTTGTAGTGATTAGCGGTGTAGTGTAGAGTTCAGTAGTGTGATGGTGGATGTTGTGTAGTGATTAGCGTGTAGTGTAGAGTTCAGTAGTGTGATGGTGGATGTTGTGTAGTGATTAGCGGTGTAGTGTAGAGTTCAGTAGTGTGATGGTGGATGTTGTGTAGTGATTAGCGGTGTAGTGTAGAGTTCAGTAGTGTGATGGTGGATGTTGTGTAGTGATTAGCGGTGTAGTGTAGAGTTCAGTAGTGTGATGGTGGATGTTGTGTAGTGATTAGCGGTGTAGTGTAGAGTTCAGTAGTGTGATGGTGGATGTTGGATGTTTTAGTGATTAGCGGTGTAGCGTAGAGTTCAGTAGTGTGATGGTGGATGTTTTGTAGTGATTAGCGGTGTAGTGTAGAGTTCAGTAGTGTGATGGTGGATGTTTTGTAGTGATTAGCGGTGTAGTGTAGAGTTCAGTAGTGTGATGGTGGATGGTGGATGTTGTGTAGTGATTAGCGGTGTAGTGTAGAGGTCAGTAGTGTGATGGTGGATGTTGTGTAGTGATTAGCGGTGTAGTGTAGAGTTCAGTAGTGTGATGGTGGATGTTGTGTAGTGATTAGCGGTGTAGTGTAGAGTTCAGTAGTGTGATGGTGGATGTTGTGTAGTGATTAGCGGTGTAGTGTAGAGTTCAGTAGTGTGATGGTGGATGTTGTGTAGTGATTAGTGGTGTAGTGTAGAGTTCAGTAGTGTGATGGTGGATGTTGTAGTGATTAGCGGTGTAGTGTAGAGTTCAGTAGTGTGATGGTGGATGTTTTGTAGTGATTAGCGGTGTAGTGTAGAGTTCAGTAGTGTGATGGTGGATGTTGTAGTGATTAGCGGTGTAGTGTAGAGTTCAGTAGTGTGATGGTGGATGTTTTGTAGTGATTAGCGGTGTAGTGTAGAGTTCAGTAGTGTGATGGTGGATGTTTTGTAGTGATTAGCGGTGTAGTGTAGAGTTCAGTAGTGTGATGGTGGATGTTTTGTAGTGATTAGCGGTGTAGTGTAGAGTTCAGTAGTGTGATGGTGGATGTTGTGTAGTGATTAGCGGTGTAGTGTAGAGTTCAGTAGTGTGATGGTGGATGTTGTGTAGTGATTAGCGTGTAGTGTAGAGTTCAGTAGTGTGATGGTGGATGTTGTAGTGATTAGCGGTGTAGTGTAGAGTTCAGTAGTGTGATGGTGGATGTTTTGTAGTGATTAGCGTGTAGTGTAGAGTTCAGTAGTGATGGTGGATGTTTTGTAGTGATTAGCGGTGTAGTGTAGAGTTCAGTAGTGTGATGGTGGATGTTTTGTAGTGATTAGCGGTGTAGTGTAGAGTTCAGTAGTGTGATGGTGGATGTTTTGTAGTGATTAGCGGTGTAGTGTAGAGTTCAGTAGTGTGATGGTGGATGTTTTGTAGTGATTAGCGGTGTAGTGTAGAGTTCAGTAGTGTGATGGTGGATGTTGTGTAGTGATTGGCGGTGTAGTGTAGAGTTCAGTAGTGTGATGGTGGATGTTTTGTAGTGATTAGCGGTGTAGTGTAGAGTTCAGTAGTGTGATGGTGGATGTTGTGTAGTGATTAGCGGTGTAGTGTAGAGTTCAGTAGTGTGATGGTGGATGTTTTGTAGTGATTAGCGTGTGTAGTGTAGAGTTCAGTAGTGTGATGGTGGATGTTGTGTAGTGATTAGCGGTGTAGTGTAGAGTTCAGTAGTGTGATGGTGGATGTTTTGTAGTGATTAGTGGTGTAGTGTAGAGTTCAGTAGTGTGATGGTGGATGTTTTGTAGTGATTAGCGG
>NC_060910.1:19020980-19023480 GCF_014805685.1 Silurus meridionalis | reverse complement strand
TGTATGGAGTCATGTTACTGTATAGACTCATGTTACTGTATGGATTCATGTTACTGTACAGAGTCATGTTACTGTATGGATTCATGTTACTGTATAGAGTCATGTTACTGTATGGAGACATGTTACTGTATGGAGTCATGTTACTGTATGGATTCATGTTACTGTACAGAGTCATGTTACTGTATGGATTCATGTTACTGTATAGAGTCATGTTACTGTATGGATTCATGTTACTGTATAGAGTCATGTTACTGTATGGATTCATGTTACTGTACAGAGTCATGTTACTGTATAGAGTCATGTTACTGTATAGAGTCATGTTACTGTGAGTCATGTTACTGTATAGAGTCATGTTACTGTATGGATTCATGTTACTGTACGGAGTCATGTTACTGTATAGACTCATGTTACTGTATGGAGTCATGTTACTGTATAGAGTCATGTTACTGTATGGATTCATGTTACTGTATAGAGTCATGTTACTGTATGGATTCATGTTACTGTATGGAGTCATGTTACTGTATAGAGTCATGTTACTGTATGGATTCATGTTACTGTACAGAGTCATGTTACTGTATAGAGTCATGTTACTGTATAGACTCATGTTACTGTATAGAGTCATGTTACTGTATGGAGTCATGTTACTGTACAGAGTCATGTTACTGTAGGGAGTCATGTTACTGTATGGAGTCATGTTACTGTATAGAGTCATGTTACTGTATAGACTCATGTTACTGTATAGAGTCATGTTACTGTACAGAGTCATGTTACTGTATAGAGTCATATTACTGTATAGACTCATGTTACTGTATAGAGTCATGTTACTGTACGGAGTCATGTTACTGTACAGAGTCATGTTACTGTACGGAGTCATGTTACTGTATCTAGTCATGTTACTGTATAGAGTCATGTTACTGTACGGAGTCATGTTACTGTACAGAGTCATGTTACTGTACGGAGTCATGTTACTGTACAGAGTCATGTTACTGTACGGTGTCATGTTACTGTATAGAGTCATGTTACTGTATAGAGTCATGTTACTGTACGGAGTCATGTTACTGTATCTAGTCATGTTACTGTATAGAGTCATGTTACTGTACAGTGCAGATTTTATGAGTGAAGTTAATTTTAGTTGGATGTAAAGATCATCGTTCTGCAGTAAAATGCAGTGAAGTTATACATTTGTGTGTAAATGCTTTATTCTGCCATTGTATATTTATAAACGTGTAATAAGAGTCTCGTTTGCACAACACTTTTGTTTCCATTTTGTACTGTTCATTTTGTTCACTTTGTCTTGTCACAGCAGGTCTACTGGCAGAGCTAATGTGTTTTGTTTTGTGTTTTGTCTGTGCACTGTCTTGTGTTGTCTTGCACCAGGTGGCACACATGCACTTTATGTGTTGAGGACACTGCTAGTCCTCTACCCTGTGTGTTTCTGTTTCTGTGATTGTTGTATGGAGCATCAGGGTTCAGGAGGAACGTTGTTATATGTCAGTGTGTACTGCATCAGATATACAGTACATGGTAGAAATGACAATAAAAGCTTCTTGACTCTAAATCATATAAATTAAACAACATGAAAGTAAACAGACAGAAACAGACAGAGGATATTTGTGTTGTGTTTTACTAAAATTACAGTTTCTCCAGATGATAGAACTGAAAAGAAAATCAGACAAACAGAATATTACACATCTATTACATCTGAGTGTGTGTGTGTGTGTGTGTGCGTGTGTGTTTTTACAACCACCATCATCATCACCATCATCATCATCATTCTTCTTCTTCTTATTATTATTATTATAATGAAGATCAGAACTGCAGGAGGAAATGTTATGTAGCGCGCGCGGCTGTGCAGAACGGGGCACTGGTGACGTCACAGGAAGCTGAAGAACAGTGTTTCTTCTACTTCCGGAATCGAAATCGAAAGCAAGAAGAGAAAAAGGGAGTGAAGAAAATTTCTCGGTGAGTTTAATATTAAATCTGCTGAGTCCCGTTATAGCGCTTTATAGTGAAGAAGTGTGTGTGTGTGTGTGTGTGTGTGTGTGTGTGTGTAGGAGGAAAAGTAGCTCCACTGGGTGCGGTCGCTGAGGCCTGTTATAGCGCTATATAGTGAAGAAGTGTGTGTGTGTGTGTGTGTGTGTGTGTGTGTGTGTGTGAGTGAGTGTGTGTGTGTGTGTGTAAGAAGAAAAGAAGCTTCACTGTGTGCAGTCTCTGAGGCCCGTTATAGCGCTTTATAGTATAGAAGTGTGTGTGTGTGTGTGTGTGTGTGTGTGTGTGTGTAAGAAGAAAAGAAGCTCCACTGGGTGCAGTCTCTGAGGCCCGTTATAGCGCTTTATAGTGTAGAAGTGTGTGTGTGTGTGTGTGTGTGTGTGTGTGTGTGTGTGTAAGAAGAAAAGAAGCTCCACTGGGTGCGGTCGCTGAGGCCTGTTATAGCGCTTTATAGTGAAGAAGTGTGTGTGTGTGTGTGTGTGTGTGTGTGTGTGTGAAGAAAAGAAGCTTC
>NC_060910.1:18995980-19015980 GCF_014805685.1 Silurus meridionalis | reverse complement strand
GGGCGGGGCTTTCTATTAGTTTCCTATTTGATGAAATTAAATTTGTTTCTTTTGATAGAAACATTCAAGTAACAACAGTCGAATCCATAAATCTGAACTTTTCCCTCAGTCCTGTGATAGAATGTGCTCTTGTCCATGTGATGGAGCAGGAACGTGACCCAGAGATGCTTTCAGAACATCAGCTAGAAGATGAAGAAGGAATGTGGCTTTATTGGGAAGGAAGTGAATGAAGAAGGTTTTCTGGCTTTTTTCATCAGAAACGTGGAGGAAATGTTGTTGTGTAAGGAACTGCTTTGTAAAAGTCACAGTGGGAGAGAAATCCTCCTGAGACTGAGTCTAGAAGAAACTCCCACAGGTGGATGGGACTCAGGTGTGTGTTTATAGCAGACCTACAGGACCGAGTCATTTATTCCTCTACAACATTCTTCTACATATACAGATCCCTTCATCCCTTTCTCCTCTTTAAGAGTTAGAAATAGAATCAATGATCTACTGTTTCTATTCGAATCCCCCCTTACTGAGTGATCTGCACTTCTTCTGATCTGAAATGGAGCTCCTGCATTGTAGATACAGTCCTGAGGAGAACACATCAATCGTTCTTCACGTGAAACACTGCTCACGTCACACGCCTCACCTGCTCATACACGTGTTACATCGTCTCATTAAGGTGTAATAACCTGTCCTGGGTTCCAGCTGTAGCTCCTGCAGTCACCATCATCTCCTGCTGTTGTGGATAAAAATGAAAACCATCAACATGAACAAAGACTTTTATTTACTTCAGACTTTATCAAATGTTGGTGTGAGTCCATTTCTCTGTCCTGCTTTATTGTCCACCTGTGCAGTACTGATGCTGGTGTTGTGTCTCCTCAGCCATGAAGTTCTTCAGCATTCATCACTGTGTCCTGATCTTCCTCACCCTCATCTTCACCACTGGTAAGTCAGAGTACACTCACACTGTACACTGTACACTCACACTGTACACTGTACACTCTCACTGTACACTGCACACTCACTGTACACTCACTGTACACTGTACACTCTCACTGTACACTATCACTGTACACTGCACACTCACTGTACACTGTACACTCTAGCTGTACACTCCTACTGTACACTTCTACTATACACTCTCACTGTACACTGTACACTCTACAATCCTACTGTACTGGCTCTTTGACTAAAATGACGAGTCTCTCCAGGCGTCTCCCTTCACTAACATTTTATAGATAAAATATTTACATAACTGTCACTAGAAATCATTTCCTACAGAAACACAATTACATTTCCTTTATTTTACAGCAAATCAAAATGAAAGAAAAGTCAGTTTACAATAAGAATGATGTTGTTCAGATCACTGCACGTATGCAGTTCTGTGTTTAAACTTCACGACACCAATAAACTGCACTTGTGTTTCTATAGTAACTTCTGCACGTAGATTTAAGCAACAGCAGCCCTGAGTGATGATGTGAAAAGAACAAATTCAGAGGAACATTGAGAGTTTGAAAATGAGTGAACAGAAACATGTGGTTTTATTGAAGCTCTGGTGATCTGCTCTGTCTGGTTGCACAGAACATTTTCCTCTTTCAAATAATCAAACGTTAGAGACATTTTGAAACCCACCATGCAGCTTCTGCAGTGAAGTTCCTGGTGGGTGAAAGCTGAAAGAAGGCATGTGTGGAGCTCCACTGTACACTGCAAGCCGGTCAGCAACAGCTGCAAACCTGCACAGGAGCAACTGGAAGCTTGAATGCTGCAGCTTTTTTTGTTAATTGGAGATTACAAGGCAAAGAAACCTTTTACTGATGGTGAATATGGAAACTCCTGCAAGCTGAGTACGGAGACTGAACTGTGTGTGGATTTTCCCAACACTGACCAAATCATTCAGAAAAGAAAAGACGTGCTCCTGTCAGCCTGAACACATGACCATTCTGTTAAGATGGCATGTGAGATAGAGAAGGTGCAGATCAATCATTTACCCAGGACATTACAGTTTTTTTCAATTGTTTACACGCAATTTTGAAAACCGAGTTCTTTTTGTCAAAATATAATCACAATTATCCAAACACCACAATCAATTACCAAAATTCCTAGATTGTTTGCAAAATGACACACTTCAGTCAAAACATATACACATATTTGTGAAAATGCTATTTGTTTTCATTTAATCAACACAGTCATCAATGATCATACACTATTGCAGCCAGTTTCACACTGCTGTGATAAATAAAAAACACATTTGTAAAAAAAAAAAAAAAAAGATTTTTGGCCAGACATTCTTACTGTATGTAAGAGATAATTTAGGTGACAAAAAAATAGTGCGGAACTCACAAAATTATTCATGATTAGTTTTGAGATATAAGGAGAATGTAGACAAATACTGTAGGCCTACTATAACCTTACCAAGCACTCCACAACACTTGATGCTGCAGACTGAATATTTCAAGTATTTATTTCAATACTTACAGTATTTCTTACCATAATCAGTTACAGTAATCAACCAACAATGATATCAATTACTGTAAACAAATAAAATCTATAGAATTACAGTACATACACTTTGACTCTGAAGAAAAGTAAAGTAAAAGTAAACAGAAATGAAAGAAAACTACTGTAAAAGCAACAAGAATACTGTAACTATCCGTCTCTCCGTCTGGCTGGATCAGGCCATAAGATTTCATCCACATCACAGGCTATGTCTTCATTGGCAAGGCACCGTTGGAAGAATCGCCTTGTGTGACGAATCCACCCCTGCACTGAAGCTGCTTCAATAAGATCACATGCCTGTTCCATGGCCTGAATGAGAGGCAAACAGTCATAAGGCCGCAGGTCATATATCTTCCACCGCCACGCTGAAAAAAATTCTTCTATAGGATTCAGGAAGGGGGAGTATGGGGGAAGGTATAAAACTTCAAAATCAGGGTGATCATGGAACCAGTTCTGGACCAGAGCAGCCTGATGAAATGAGACATTGTCCCAAACGACAATGTACCGCATCTGGTCCACTTGGTGTAATGCTGTGACAATCTCATGCAATCGGTCAAGAAATGCAAGTATCAGATTTGCATTATAGGGTCCCAGATTTGCATGGAGGTGGTGGAGGACCCCATTTTGTGTGATAGCAGCGCAAAGGGTGATGTTACCCCCTCACTGCCCTGGCACATTGGTGATTGCCCTGTGCCCAATTACATTTCTCCCTCTTCTTCTTGTTTTTGCAAGGTTAAATCCAGCCTCATCCACATATATAAATTTATGTTGAATTTCAGCAGCATCCATTTGCAAGACTTTTTGAAACACTTTTTGAAACATTAAAGAAGTGTCCTCGACCATCAATCCTATGTAAGAAAAAAAAAAAGATAAAAATAAATAAATAAATAAATAAATAAATAAATAAATAAATAAATATAAATGCAGCTTACTGTCAAATGTCACAGTAAACAATATTGATTATACAAGCTTCAGTTTCAATGTATACTGTGTGGTTAGCTTACCTGTTTTCTCGATGAAATGTCCGAATTACTGACGCAACAGTATTTCTGCTGAGATTTGGTTGAACTCTTTGTCCAGCTTCCATCAGTGTCAGTCCATGGTTGATAACATGGTCAATAAGTGTTGCACGGATTTCTCGAGTCAAATTTGGTCCTCGTCTTCTTTGTTCAGGTTCTATCACCTCTTCAAGTCCTTCTCTACCTCTTCCTCTACCTAGGTGTCTTCCTCTACCTCCTTCTCCTCTTCCTCTACCTTCTTCTCCTCTACCTATGCCTCTTCCTCTACCTTCTTCTCCTCTACCTATGCCTCTTCCTCTACCTTCTTCTCCTCACCTATGCCTCTTCCTCTACCTTCTTCTCCTCTACCTATGCCTCTTCCTCTACCTTCTTCTCCTCTACCTATGCCTCTTCCTCTACCTCCTTCTCCTCTACCTATGCCTCCTTCTCCTCTTCCTCTACCTCCTTCTCCTCTACCTATGCCTCTTCCTCTACCTCCTTCTCCTCTTCCTCTACCGCCTTCATCTCCTCTTTGAGCTCCCCCTCTCATTCTCACTCTTCTTCTTCTTCTAACTCCTTCCATTTTTGTTGAAGACAGGTGAACTCACCTGCTGCCTTTTATAGCACACCTGAGTGCTGCGTTTTCTAATTAGCACGTGTGCTTCCACACCTGGTAGATGTGTTTATCCAATTCGTTCATTAGTGTGGTAATTGGCAATCCGGTGCTTTGTAATTACAAGGAAGTAACCTCACAATCCTTATCTGTGTCTAAGGTGTGAAAATGTGTGTAGAGTTTTACAAATCACTGTGTGTAATGTTTTGCAAAAAGGGTGAAGCAGACATTGTGTGTAATGTTGTGCAAATCTGTGGAGGTGTTTTGCTCATTGGAGTAAAATTTTGCTAATTGTGTGGAAATTTTAATTTTAGTGTGTAAACAATCGTAAAAAACTGTAAAAGTGGCCTCCTCCTGCACTTTGGAACATTACGAGCATTCAGGGAAGCTGTTTCACAAATGATCCTGCTTGTGATGACGCACTCAGGCAGCTGTTCCTTATACATCTGACCTTCTGATGTCACTCCGAGAACGTTTTTGTGTGCACACAGGAGTTTGTTCAAATTCATCGCTCATCCACACAAAACCACACTGGATAATAAGCAGCTTAGTGTCATTCCTGTCACCTCCACTGCCAGTTTTGAGTTACAGACAGTTGAACTCAAATCTGCAAAAATTTGGTGAACAGATTTGTCTCTAAATACCAGACTAAAAGCATCATGTGTGAGCGTGAACGTTTTCAATGGAACTGAAGTGGAAGAACATGGGTAGTGATGCAGCCATCATGATTTTCATCGGCCGATTTTGATACTGATTTCTGATTTTTTATTATTATTTTAAAGAATTAAATTTTACATAAACAAGATGTTTATTTGGTATTTAAATCAAATGATGTTTAGTGCAACGAGTAAATGAAAGATGCTACAACAGCTTCTTTTTAAATCAAATTAATTCAATGTAATAAAAGGTAAAATAAAAAATAATTATCTTTTATCCTTCAGAACTGACGTTTACTTCTGGCTTTTTAAAAGTGTAGGGTGACCCACCCAATGGTGACCCACCCAATCACCCAACGACAGAATCCACTGGTGTGGGTGAAGATGTGCTGCGTGTTAGTTTATATAATATATAATAAATATTTCTAATTCAAGCTGATCAACTTATTGGTTGTATTTCTGTTTTAATTTTAATAGATTTTTCTAACATTTCGTCCTTCCAATGAATCATCAAATATGGGCGTGGAGTCGCTCGGAGTCTTGTGCTTCACCACATACACCTGCTCACAGAGGCAGACTGATCCATCTGAATCTCAGTCAGAGGATATAACCATAAACTAATAATCTTTAAGTAGCTGCTCGATGCTGTATGTATAAAGAATAGTTTGTTTAGTCACTTTGTTATAAGTTGCTGAGTCAGTGATAGTCAGAAATCAGAAGATCCCAGATGTTGTGCTCCGTTCATAAGTCTTCTGTATGTACTGTACCGCTCACAGATTTGCAGTAACACCAGACTACATAATCAACTAGATATAAATGATTTCAGGAGTTGAGAATTGTACATTTATTTTCCAGGCAATAATCAATAAACAAATATCAAATCAATAACAAATAATAGAAGAAAGTTACACAACATGATCAGCACAAAACTAAATATTTTCACAATGTAGTGTATAAAAGAATAGTTAAAGAGTCACTGTTGCTGGTGATGAAGACACACAGAGACTGTGGGGGAAGTTCTGACTACACCAGGGGTGGGCAATGAATGTTTTACAAGGGGCCACATGAGAAACCTGAATTGTGTCAGAGGGCCACACCAACAATAACTTGAACTTAATTCTGCTCAACTTTCTTCCATTGTAAAATGCACTAAATGATATATTTTGAATAGCTGGTACTGATAATGCGAAGAATAAAAATATTCTGTAAATATTTATATTACAATGAAAAACAACAAACAACTTAATTTTATAGAAATACAGCAATACAACAGACAATAACTTGTAATGTGATTTGAGAAGAATCCAGTCTGTTCTGGGCTTGAACAAGGGCATTGAAATCTGGCTGAATGTCTGAGGTGGCTATGTGAAGGACAGCTGAGAGGTGGTCATCAGTGATAGAAGATCTGTGTTTGGATTTGTTGAACTTCATCACTGAGAATGTCTGTTCACATACATAGAATTCTCTGAGCATGCCTCCTCAGGAGTGGAAAGTTCTCCTCTTTGAGGGAGGAGTAAAAGTCCAGCAGTGACACTGACCTGAAGTGCTCTGCCAGAAGTGTGTCAGATTTGCACCTTCACTGGAAAACTTTCTTGCCTTTTTAAAAACGTCCCCTACAGACGGAGTGCGCATGCTCAGATTGACTCTTTTCTGTGCCGTGTTCTTCTCATATTTAGAATCGGGATGTTTGGATTTCAGGTGAAAAATGAAACCAGACGTGGAGAAACTCTTTGCAGATACACCCCCTCCTGAAATTTCAGCATTGCATGTTTTGCAAATCGCTCTCCGTGGGTCTTTATCTGAGATATTGAAATAAGTCCACACCGCAGACATGTTGCTCTGATCCAGATAACCGTGTGCTGCTGCGCGCTTTTTTTAATTGCGTCATTACAATTGTGTTTCGGCCGTGTTGTTTCAGTGATTTAGGTATTTTGGCCGAAGGTTTTGGCTGAAAATGTGGCTAAATTTTTGGTGCATCCCTATAATTTATGATTGGCCTCACGGGCCAAGTACAAAGGGCCGGATGTGGCCCGCGGGCCGTAGTTTGCCCAGGTCTGGACTACAGGATGCTTCTCTGAGTGTTTCACCAAATCTCCTTAAATCCCCAACTATCATAAACACTCATAAACTCAAAGTAATAAAAGCATTGCAAACCCTTATTTGGGACAGGAGGTGACCTGAAAACCAAATACCATCTCAGGTAAAAACCAACACCTAATGAAGATCTTCTCCAGGACAACCCTCACATCAGTAGGACAGAATTTCCCCAAACCTGAGATCTTTATTTTCGGTCTGTTCTACTGATATGAGACTGAGATCATATTTACAATCTGTCAGGGATCCCCCTGCCACGCCCCCTTCAGCGGCTGTCAAGCCTCGGTGCTTCGGGGAATGCCCCGCTTCTTCTCTCGTGCGTGCCCCGCCCGCAAGGAGCTTCTCTCCGTCGCACTAAGGTATACACACCTGACTTTCATCTACACGCTAATCACACCGCCTATATGAACACTCACTGCACACACACTCGCTGTCCTTTATTATCGGTTTGTATATGGATGTATATCCTGCGTGTTTGTGTAGGTGTGTATACACCTATCTCACTGTGTGTTCGCGTAAGCTTTTTCCCTCCACGTACAGTTCGACTCAGACTCTTGCTCTGATATTTGGATTATCCTGCAGACTCTTAACTGTTGTGGGCTGCGCTGTGAGCGCACCACCAGATTATCCCTTTTACAGCAGGTATTTGTGTTGGCTCCGCCTTGCTTGTGTTTTGTGTTTTTTGAATAAAACTTTATTTGCTGCTACTTCGGCTTCTGCCTCCATTTCTGCATGACACAATCATACTGAGATCTTTACAATGATACCAAAACATGAAGGTAAAATTCATACAGTCCTAAAATGTAATTATTACATTTACATACTCCTCAGACTAAAGAGATCCTTTCCTCAGATTAGAAGGTTTATTGTTTTGTAGCATGGCAGTTCTCGGGGTCTGACCGTCCTTACAAAAGTGCAAATACTTCCACACAAATGATGTTTGTGAATTATTGGGCCTACAAATGTAGTCTATGCACGTGGGCGTTCTTCTGACAAATTGGCAGAAAACAGACATAAAATCGTCCGGTTGCTGATCACACATTATAAGCAAAAAATATACAGAGGGTAATTCACCAATCCTACAGCGTGTCTTCTTCGTGTTTACAGTGGTTCATCCACCAATCCTACAATGCGTCTCTGCTGTAAGCAGGTCAGACTGTAGTCTACACTTCAGCCGGAATTCAGTAATTTAAAAAAGTAACGCACAATACGGTAACAAAGTTACTTTATTTTTAAAAGTAACGCGTTACAGTATTAGTTACTGTCAAAAGTAACGCATTACCGGTAACGCGTTACTGCCCAACACTGTTTGTCACTATGTGATGTGTCAGTGCAGCTGTTCTGATCATGTTTGGGTCCACATGTGTCACGGTTTTTGGGTCACGATTTTTGGTTCTGTACGGTTCTTGTTGTTATTTTTTCTTTTAATCTTCAACACTCCAGAAATTTCCTTCAGCATTTGATATATAGCTTATTAGCTTAATTATTCACAATTTATTTATTATTCACAATTTAGACTTTAAGCACATGCTTTTTGTTTATTTGGCGAGAGGGAATATTCAACCGCGGCTCGAGTAAATTCATCAGCTGAAGAAATCCTTCACTCAATCATGCTGCACGGTTGCATATCTTTTGCTATAAACATCCCCAATGCTTTAGTTCTGGCTATTGCCCTGTTGACTGATCACGGAGAGGCTGCTTAAATGCTGCGGACAGTAGAAGTTGTTTCCTAACCGGCTCTCTCCTGTTTGTGCTGTTTGTATCGACACATTGGCGTGATGTCTTCTCAAATAAACTGTCATATTAGAAGTGTTAGCATTAGCATATTGAATGCGTTTTGCACAATGCTTGCACACAGTCGCAGTTCTCCACCTGTTATTTTGTCCAGCACTCCTTACTCATCTTTCACTGTCTATATGTATGTTCACGCGCAACTGTCTGAGGCGAAACTGAGCACAGGGCTACACTGCGCATGCGTCGAACAGTGCGATGCACACACGAAGCGAACCGAACGGTTCGGGTGTTTTTCCATGTACCGTGCCACCCCTAATATATATATATTTTGTTTTTTGTTGTTGTTCTTTGATCTTCACACATGCACTTTACTCAACATGTGTTTCTGCATTCTTAATTTTGAGTTATTTGACCTAAAAAGTAAAATTGTTATTGAAATGTTATTTTATTATAATAGTCAAATATTATTTAGATATATATTTGCTCTTTGGCAAAAAAAAGGTTCCTGACCCCTGTTTTACACTCTCATTATACACTGTATGATCACTGTAAACATTTCCAGTACACTGTACACTAACTGTTCACTCTCACTGTACACTTACATTTACAGTTCAATTGAATCTTTATAGTTATATATTTTATATAAAGTGTTTATTCTCTCTTTCAGCTCCTGCATCAGCTGATGTTACTATTTGGGGGAGACTTCATCAGCCTGTGACTCTCACTTGTAAACATGATTGTGCACCTCGTGTGGCCAAGTGGAATGACTTGAAAACTCGATCAGTCTTTGCTCAGTGTGATGAGACATCATGCAGCTCATATAAAGAGGGATATAAGATGTCACATGATCAGTACGTGAAGGGAGATCTGTCTCTCACCATCACTGCAGCTGATTACAGTAAGAGGAACAGATACGCATGTGAATGTGGGGCCATAGACTACTCTATACAGCGTCTCAGGATAGCGAGTAAGTGTCTTTATCTCTTCTACTGCTCATTCCACTTTCACTCAGAGTTATTAGTGATTCCACTCAGAAAAGCTGCAGACTTGTGGAGCAGTGAGACACTTAAACTTCTGCTCTGATTCACCTCAAACACAACATTTTACAACCTCCAATCAGCAGCAGGGAAACATGATCTAGTGTGTGTTTCTCCTCACTTTCACTTCATCCTGCACTTCTGTCTGATCTTTTCTTTCATTTCTCTTCAAATCTTTTATTCACACTTATTCTTATTTTCAGTGACTGTAACACTTTAATCAGTAAATCAATCCCATAATAAACAATCCCATAATAAAATACTGACTGCATAAACACCTCATCAACCCATTAAACACCACTGATCTTTCACTTCATCACTCACACATCTGTTCATTTCTCTTTCATTTCACCAGTGTCTTAATAAACTCTCACATTCTCTTCATTTACACACCAATACAGTGATACAGATATTATAGATTACTGACCTCCACATGCTTCCTGACCAGCTGCTTTTACCTTTTATATCAAATTAATACTAATAAATACTCTAATAACTATAGAGTGTAAGAGTAAAATGTATTTGTCAGTAATTCTGAGCTTTAATGTACATAATGTCCTCAAATGTCCTTAATGAAAACATTAAATATCTTTTATAGTTAAAGTTACATTTTAACGGTATGAAACTGAAACTGAGATTTGATTTGATTATCATCTCTCCCTCCTGCACTGTGTCCTGAAACAGCTTCTGTATTACACATGGAGAATAAAATGTTCTTCATATTCAACAACTTACACAAAATCTACACACATTATTATTCACAATAAAACTTTTCTACACTGAGAAATTTATTCAGTGTTTCACAGTGAAAGAAATTCACACAAATTGTAACATTAATAATAATAACTACCAGAAACAAAAACATTATTTTATAACTAACACACTTTAAAGTTTATTACTGCATTTCTCCTGTAAGAAACTGTAGTAGTGAGTGAACAGATGATCAGGTGAAGGATTACAGAAGAATATTGTACATTTCCTCTTCTGTACAATACAGATGTTGTTCCAGGTGAAAGAATGCTGTGGAGTAAAATGAGAAAATAAATTAAAATCGATCAAACATCATCTCATTTTTATTCATTTCATCCAGAGCTTTAATCTCTAGACTGTAAGTGAGAACTTTCAGGAACTGCTCTGGTGTTTGTGGTGTTTGGGTTGTTGAATGATCAGTGTTAGTGTGTCGGTGGTCCAGCAGACTCTGTGGATTTTAGGATTCAGTGGAAAACCTCACAAACACAATTAAAGGTCACCTAGAGGTCACTAGTGAGGGAACTGATCAGAGACTCGCCCATTTTACACGTTCAATCATGAAGCTCCTCCAGTTCACTGAAACCCTTCACTTTCTAAAACTCCCACAATGCACTAGAAACCCCAGAGATCATCAGTGCTGCTGCAGTTACCTGTGAGAAGGTTTATGAATTAAAGTCAGTATTTCTTCACATGAGTTTGAGGAAACTGTTTCCTCTACCTGTACCATGGCTGACCAGCTGAGGAGACACAGAGACATGAAGCAACTCAGTGATAACAAGTGAACTGAAGGAGTTACTTTACAGTGAGATGAAGAACATTAAGGTGTGTTTCTACACACAATCATCAAACATGGAAGTGAAAGCAGCTGTGAATGAATAGACATGAACACAGGGAGCAGTGATGAGACGGAGTGGAGACAGAAGGAGCAGAAGCTGTATATTAATACAGAGCAGCTGTGAATGAATAGACATGAACACAGGGAGCAGTGATGAGACGAAGTGGAGACAGAAGGAGCATAAGCTGTATATTAATACAGAGCAGCTGTGAATGACTAGACGTGAACACAGGGAGCAGTGATGAGACGAAGTGGAGACAGAAGGAGCAGAAGCTGTATATTAATACAGAGCAGCTGTGAATGAATAGACGTGAACACAGGGAGCAGTGATGAGATGGAGTGGAGACAGAAGGAGCAGAAGCTGTATATTAATACAGAGCAGCTGTGAATGAATAGACGTGAACACAGGAGCAGTGATGAGACGGGGTGGAGACAGAAGGAGCAGAAGCTGTATATTAATACAGGGGAGCAGTGATGAGACGGGGTGGAGACAGAAGGAGCAGAAGCTGTATATTAATACAGAGCAGCTGTGAATGAATAGACATGAACACAGGGAGCAGTGTTGAGACGGGGTGGAGACAGAAGGAGCAGAAGCTGTATATTAATAGTTATGCACAAATCAGCAGTTTTTCTTTAAAATATAACTAAAAGATTTTGGTAAAAGTTGAAGTTCTGACTAAAATGTTTACTGAAGTTAAAGAAGTTTGTGCTTTGTAATGCACTTTGAACAGTTTTCGTGTCACTGGTATCTGAACTTTACATCCTGTTCAGTCACTTTGATCAAACACAGTTTACGCTGCATAATAAAGCTGTTGATTTCTTGCACTTTAAAGTTGTGATTTAAATATGCACTTCAGCTGGGTCTGTATCACTGCTGTCCAGAGGTGGCGCTAGCGTTTCTGGGCCCTCTGGCTAATTTGTACTCTTGGCCACAGGGCCCATCCCCCAATCTGATCTTTTTACTACAAGTAATAACAATCATTATCAATAAGCATAAGAATGATTGTGTTTTCAGTAAAAGACAATAAAGAACTGCATTTGAACAGTTTCTTAAATTCACTAAAATGATCTCTGACACACACACACAGACCACTGGAACACTGTGTGTATTATTATAATCAGAGTGAGAATAAAATAATAAGAGTAAATCACATGTTTCACACAACTGCATCTCCAGAAATAATAGTGATAATAGTGAATCAACAAAAGCAATTTTTTTTTCCCAATTTTATTTTTTTCTCTCTTCATCTTATAAAAACAGGAAATTAATAGGACGTGATACAGAAAATCACTTAAATTAAACATTTTATGAACAAAACCCTCTTTAATCACTGCCCAGGCAGGTCCTATTTAAGAAATTTCTTGATGGTGAACAGGTGTGGCAGTAATCAGGTGTGATAATCCACAGATTTAACAGGGGAGCCAACACTTTTTCACACAGGGCCATTTAGTTCTGGATTTAGTTTTCCCTTAATAATTTTACATTTAAAAACTGCATGTTGTGTTCACTTGTGTTCCCTTTACACTTTTTCACACCACTGTATGTGTACATGTAGAGTGAATAAATATGAAGTCAGTAGCAGTGAAAATGTACAGACGCTGCTGTAAAGAGCTGATGGTCTGGTAGAGAAACATCTCAGTCTGAAAGTCATTTCAATAAACATCTAATTACTCATAACATGAACATTGTGAATTAAGAGTCAAAAAATCTCTCTCTCACACACACACACACACACACACACACACACATGGTTTAGTGTGTGATGTCTTCAGCAGTTTGGAGTAGAATTGAAATAAATGGAGGGTAAAAGCAGGATGTTCAGGATCTTGTGCTTTTCTACAGTAATGTGCTGCTTTTCAAATGTAGTTCAGGTCAGTGATGATTATCATCTCTAGTGCTGGTGGAGAAGATCTTCTCTCTTTCCTCTTGAACTCCACATGTAGTGTTCCTGAGATCTGGAGGTGTGAACTCCACGCAGGAGATCTTAATAAAGTGAAGGTGAAGTTCAGAAGCTCCACTGCAGCAGCTGCGTAACTCGACTCTGAACACCAGCAACTTTCCTCACGTGAATCCTGCTGTAACGTGTGTACTGTAGTTACGACTCAGAATAAATACAGCTGAATGTTTTTTCTCCCCAGCCGTGTTCTCAGCAGTTCAGATGAGTCCTGCTGAAGATCTGCTCCTGGATTTGTCTGTACCAGAGCCAGTGAAGGTGTTTTATAGAAGCAGTGATTCAGCTGATGATGAACTGATCTGCAACGTGACTCAGAGCTCAGCACAGTGTTCATCTAAATACACATCCAGAACATCTCTCCATCACCTACAGCTCACACTGAGAGGAGTGACGTCCAGTGATAGTGGAACCTACACCATCCAGAACACAGAGTATAACGAGGACATCATTGTGTACAACGTCTCAGTGAGAGGTACGTCTCAGTGCGACAGGTACGTCTCAGTGTGACAGGTGCGTCTCAGTGCGACAGGCACGTCTCAGTGTGACAGGTGCGTCTCAGTGCGACAGGTACGTCTCAGTGTGACAGGTACGTCTCAGTGTAACAGGTACGTCTCAGTGTAACAGGTACGTCTCAGTGTGACAGGTGCGTCTCAGTGTGACAGGTACGTCTCAGTGTGACAGTTATGTCTCAGTGCGACAGGTACGTCTCAGTGTGACAGGAGCGTCTCAGTGTGACAGTGACAGGTACGTTTCAGTGTGACAGGTGCGCCTCAGTGTGACAGGTACGTCTCAGTGTGACAGTGACGGGTGCATCTCAGTGACAGGTACGTCTCAGTGTGACGGGTACGTCTCAGTGTGACAGGTACGCCTCAGTGTGACAGGAGCGCCTCGGTGTGACAGGTGCGTCTCAGTGTGACGGGTACGCCTCAGTGTGACAGGTGCGCCTCAGTGTGACAGGTACGCGTCTCAGTGTGACAGTGACGGGTGCATCTCAGTGACAGGTACGCCTCAGTGTGACAGGTACGCCCCAGTGTGACAGTGACAGGTGCGCCTCAGTGTGACAGGTGCGTCTCAGTGACAGGTACGCCCCAGTGTGACAGGTGCGCCTCAGTGACAGGTGCGTCTCAGTGTGACATTGGCGGATGCGTCTCAGCGTGACAGGTGCGCCTCAGTGACAGGTACGCCTCAGTGACAGGTGCGTCTCAGTGTGACAGGTGCTGCCTCAGTGTGACAGGTGCGCCTCAGTGTAACAGGTACGCCTCAGTGTGACAGGTACGCCTCAGTGTGACAGTGACGGGTGCGCCTCAGTGACAGGTACGCCTCAGTGTGACAGGTGCGCCCCAGTGTGACAGGTGCTGCCTCAGTGTGACAGGTACGCCTCAGTGACAGGTGCGCCTCAGTGTGACAGGTACGCCTCAGTGTGACAGGTACGCCTCAGTGTGACAGGTGCGCCTCAGTGTGACAGGTACGCCTCAGTGACAGGTGCGCCTCAGTGTGACAGGTGCGTCTCCGTGTGACAGGTGCGCCTCAGTGTGACAGGTGCGCCTCAGTGTGACGGGTACGCCTCAGTGTGACAAGTACGCCCCAGTGTGACAGTGACAGGTGCGCCTCAGTGTGACAGGTGCGTCTCAGTGACAGGTGCGTCTCAGTGTGACAGGTGCGTCTCAGTGACAGGTGCGTCTCAGTGTGACATTGGCGGGTGCGTCTTAGTGTGACATTGGCGGGTGCGTCTCAGTGTGACAGGTGGGTCTCAGTGACAGGTACGTCTCAGTGACAGGTGCGTCTCAGTGTGACAGGTACGTCTCAGTGTGACAGTGACGGGTGCGTCTCAGTGACAGGTACATCTCAGTGTGACAGGTGCGTCTCAGTGTGACAGGTGCGTCTCAGTGTGACAGGTACGTCTCAGTGACAGGTGCGTCTCAGTGTGACAGGTGCGTCTCAGTGTGACAGGTACGTCTCAGTGTGACAGGTACGTCTCAGTGTGACAGGTGCGTCTCAGTGTGACAGGTGCGTCTCAGTGTGACAGTTACGTCTCAGTGACAGGTGCGTCTCAGTGTGACAGGTACGTCTCAGTGTGACAGGTATGTCTCAGTGCGTCTCAGTAACAGGTACGTCTCAGTGTGACAGGTACGCCCCAGTGACAGGTACGCCCCAGTGACAGGTGCGCTCAGTGTGACAGGCACGCCTCAGTGTGACAGGTGCGCCTCAGTGTGACAGGTACGCCTCAGTGACAGGTACGCCTCAGTGTGACAGGTGTGTCTCAGTGTGACAGGTACGCCCCAGTGTGACAGGTGCTGCCTCAGTGACAGGTACGCCTCAGTGTGACAGGTGCCCCAGTGACAGGTGCGCCTCAGTGACAGGTACGCCTCAGTGTGACAGGTGCTGCCTCAGTGACAGGTGCGCCCCAGTGACAGGTGCGCCCCAGTGACAGGTACGCCTCAGTGTGACAGGTGCGCCCCAGTGACAGGTACGCCTCAGTGACAGGTGCGCCTCAGTGTGACAGGTACGCTCAGTGTGACAGGTGCTGCCTCAGTGTGACAGGTACGCCCCAGTGACAGGTACGCCTCAGTGTGACAGGTGTGTCTCAGTGTGACAGGTACGCCCCAGTGTGACAGGTGCGCCCCAGTGACAGGTACGCCCCAGTGTGACAGGTGCTGCCTCAGTGACAGGTGCGCCTCAGTGACAGGTACGCCTCAGTGTGACAGGTGCGCCCCAGTGACAGGTGCTGCCTCAGTGTGACAGGTGCTTCAGTGTGACAGGTGCGCCCCAGTGACAGGTACGCCCCAGTGTGACAGGTGCTGCCCCAGTGACAGGTGCGCTCAGTGACAGGTACGCCTCAGTGTGACAGGTGCGCCCCAGTGACAGGTGCTGCCTCAGTGACAGGTACGCCTCAGTGTGACAGGTGCGCCTCAGTGACAGGCACGCCTCAGTGACAGGTGCCTCAGTGACAGGTGCGCCTCAGTGACAGGTACGCCTCAGTGTGACAGGTGCGCCTCAGTGACAGGTGCTGCCTCAGTGACAGGTACGCCTCAGTGTGACAGGTGCGCCTCAGTGACAGGTACGCCCCAGTGTGACAGGTGCGCCCCAGTGACAGGTGCTGCCTCAGTGTGACAGGTGCTGCCTCAGTGACAGGTGCGCCTCAGTGACAGGTACGCCTCAGTGTGACAGGTGCTGCCTCAGTGACAGGTGCGCCCCAGTGACAGGTACGTCTCAGTGTGACAGGTGCGTCTCAGTGACAGGTACGTCTCAGTGTGACAGGTGCGTCTCAGTGACAGGTGCGTCTCAGTGACAGGTACGTCTCAGTGCGACAGGTGCGTCTCAGTGACAGGTACGCCTCAGTGCGACAGGTGCGTCTCAGTGACAGGTACGCCCCAGTGTGACAGGTGCGTCTCAGTGTGACAGGTGCGTCTCAGTGTGACAGGTGCCTCAGTGTGACAGGTGCGTCTCAGTGTGACAGGTACGTCTCAGTGACAGGTGCGTCTCAGTGTGACAGGTACGTCTCCGTGTGACAGGTGCGTCTCAGTGTGACAGGTGCGTCTCCGTGTGACAGGTACGTCTCAGTGTGACAAGTACGTCTCAGTGTGACAGTGACAGGTGCGTCTCAGTGTGACAGGTGCGTCTCAGTGACAGGTACGTCTCAGTGTGACAGGTGCGTCTCAGTGACAGGTGCGTCTCAGTGTGACATTGGCGGGTGCGTCTTAGTGTGACATTGGTGGGTGCCTCTCAGTGTGACAGGTGGGTCTCAGTGACAGGTACGCCCCAGTGACAGGTGCGTCTCAGTGTGACAGGTGCGTCTCAGTGTGACAGGTACGTCTCAGTGTGACAGTGACGGGTGCGTCTCAGTGACAGGTACATCTCAGTGTGACAGGTGCTTCTCAGTGTGACAGGTGCGTCTCAGTGTGACAGGTACGTCTCAGTGACAGGTGCGTCTCAGTGTGACAGGTACGTCTCAGTGTGACAGGTACGCCTCCGTGTGACAGGTACGTCTCAGTGTGACAGGTGCGTCTCAGTGTGACAGGTGCGTCTCAGTGTGACAGTTACGTCTCAGTGACAGGTGCGTCTCAGTGTGACAGGCGTCTCAGTGTGACAGTGCGTCTCAGTGTGACAGGTGCGTCTCAGTGTGACAGGTGCGTCTCAGTGTGACAGGTGCGTCTCAGTGTGACAGGTACGTCTCAGTGTGACAGGTGCGTCTCAGTGTGACAGGTATGTCTCAGTGACAGGTACGTCTCAGTGACAGGTGCGTCTCAGTGTGACAGGTGCGTCTCAGTGTGACAGGTACGTCTCCGTGTGACAGGTGCGTCTCAGTGTGACAGGTACGTCTCAGTGACAGGTACGTCTCAGTGTGACAGGTGTGTCTCAGTGTGACAGGTACGTCTCAGTGTGACAGGTGCGTCTCAGTGACAGGTGCGTCTCAGTGTGACAGGTGCCTCAGTGACAGGTGCGTCTCAGTGACAGGCACGTCTCAGTGTGACAGGTGCGTCAGTGACAGGTGCGTCTCAGTGTGACAGGTGCGTCTCAGTGTGACAGGTGCGTCTCAGTGACAGGTACGTCTCAGTGTGACAGGTGCGTCTCAGTGACAGGTACGTCTCAGTGTGACAGGTGCGTCTCAGTGACAGGTGCGTCTCAGTGACAGGTGCGTCTCAGTGACAGGTACGTCTCAGTGTGACAGGTGCGTCTCAGTGACAGGTACGTCTCAGTGTGACAGGTGCGTCTCAGTGACAGGTGCGTCTCAGTGTGACATGTGCGTCTCAGTAAGACGGTGTGTCTTTACAGAGATCAAATCTAGAAGCTTCTTAAAGGAAGAACTGATAATAATGAACTGTGTGTGTGTGTGTGTGTGTGTATGTGTGTGTGTGTGTGTGTGTGTGTGTGTATGTGTGTGTGTGTGTGTGTATGTGTGTGTGTGTGTGTGTGTGTGTGTATGTGTGTGTGTGTGTGTGTGTGTGTGTGTGTGTGTGTGTGTGTATGTGTGTGTGTGTGTGTGTGTGTGTGTGTGTGTGTGTGTGTGTGTGTTACAGGGTTATCTAAGGGATGATTACACTGATAGTGCTGCTGCTGCTGCTGCTGCTGCTGGTGATCAGTGGAATAATAATATATGGATGTATAATATATATGAAGGTGAGGAGTCTCAGTGTATAAACTATAAATACTAATATAATGAGTGATTATTAATAATGTAACATCTTTTATACACTGTGTGTGTTTTATTACTGTGTGTTTAAAGAGAAACAGCACTTCCTTCAACACACACACACACACACACACACACACACACACACACACACACACACACACACCATAACTAACACCTCCACAGATGTTTATTCCCTCGCTCCACTCCTCCTCTTCATATTACAGTACAGATGTTTATTCCCTCACTACACTCCTCCTCTTCATATTACAGTACAGATGTTTATTCCCTCACTACACTCCTCCTCTCATATTACAGTACAGATATTTATTCCCTCACTAGTGGTGAAAATGTTCCTTTGAGGTTCCTTTAAGGTTCTGCTCCATCTTGACTGGATCACATCCCATAATTCCTGCAGATGTTTCAGCTGCACACCTGAGCTGTGAAGCTCAATGCTTAATGACTAATGCTCCTTAATGTGGAATCCACACAAAAACCAACAGCTGGTATTTGCTTTGCACACTGTCCCTTTTTGTTTATTTGACCTTCTACTGTAAACTTCACATCACTGAACACTGTGTGTGTGTGTGTGTGTGTGTGTGTGTGTGTGTGTGTGTGTGTGTGTGTGTGTGTTGAACAGATGAAGAGGCGAATGGAAGAAGTGAAAAGGAGCATTAATCAGATTGAGTCAGTAAATAAACACACACTAGAGGAACAGAGGGAAATGAAGAAGCTGATTGTGATAGCAGAGGAGAAGATTAATGATCTGGAGGTGGATTACAGAGAGAACAGGATTCTTTCTGCACGTGTTAAACGGTTCTGCAGTGACTGTAGATCTGATCTGGAAATCTACAAAACCTTATATCTGATAGACATGTTTCCTGTAGTGACTCCTATAGGACAGGTATGTTGTTGTTTCTACACACACACACACACACACACACACACACACACAATATTTAGTGATGTGCATGTTGTGTACTGATTGTGTGTGTATATAAATATATGTGTGGTATTTCTTGAGCAGGAGGAGCAGATGAAGATGATTAAGCAGATTGAGCAGATGAAGCAGGAGGACATGGAGAAGGTAGGACATGAGATGGAGAGTGTGGTGATTTTACAGATGTTGAGACGTGAAGAATCTAAAATCCTCCACACACACAAGCAGAACAGATTGTATCAGCATGTGGAATCAGATCTGGAGGAGATTAGAGAAGGTGCAGGGAGCAGAAGATCTGGAGGCTGAGCAGCAGCAGGGTGGTGAAGGAGACTCCAAAGCCATGAGAAAAATGAGGAACTTCTTATTGTGTATGAAAATTGGTGTAACTACAGAGAACGAGCAGCAGAACCACCACCAGAAAACAAACGCTGATTCAGCAGCACTTTTATGCAGCTGATCTTCAGCTGATCAACAAACAGCAGCATGATGGAGTTCATGTGATCATCTGATCAGTTCTCCTCATCGTCCTCCAGCACCATCAACATCTCCTCTGTATTATACTGTACATTACTGTCCTCATCTCCACCTGTGTGTGTGTGTGTGTGTGTGTGTGTGTGTGTGTGTGTGTGTGTGTGCATATTACAGTACAGATGTTTATTCCCTTACGAGGTGAAAATGTTCCTTTAAGGTTCTGCTCCATGTTGACTGAATTACATCCCATAATTCCTGCAGATGTTTCACCTGCACACTTGAGCTGTGAAGCTCCTGCATCT